>NC_056743.1:1308108223-1308230723 GCF_019279795.1 Protopterus annectens | reverse complement strand
CTCTTTGCTGCCATAAAGTAATTTAATTTCAGCTATTTTTCTGAAGTTAACCTATTGTGTTCCAGTTTCCACTGTTAAAATATGTACATTCAAACAGTTACAATAGAGTATGTACATTTATGTTCCCTTCCAGCAGGGTATTATGTGGATCCATTTTTAAACAGCACTTTGTAAAATACCTCTTTAGCACATGTCTGTCCAAACCATCTTATATGACATACAGTTCAAATACATCTGTAACACAAGCTTATGAATCATGTTGATATTCATAAATGACATATAATTATTTCCAAAATTCCAGTATAATGGCAGTATCTCCTTTCATGTCATCAGCTATGGTCTTAGAATAAAATAATTGATACCAATGACAGCAGCAGAATGAACTAGAAGGTGTATGAATTCTACTTTTTTTCCTTATGTAATTTATGCCAGGATGCTTGCATGGCGTAGCTTGTAGTTAGACACTTCCCTGGGCTGCTTCATTTGAATCCTACTAGAAAACTAAAGTTATTCATTTGTTGAGATTTTTGTCAAAAAGAACTTTTTCATTCAGTGAGTAGATACAGGGATATTGAAGAGGAATAGTTTGATTGGGAATACATTTCTGAGTTGGAGTTGAGTTGCATGATGTTTAGCCTTTACCACCCAGAATGAATATAAAGAGGGGTAAGACTGCAGATGAGTGAGCAGACTGGCAGGGAAGCAATATGATTTAAGGTATAGAATTTGATGTGAATGTTTGATGTCCATAGCTGTATCAACAGAGTTTTTGACTTGTTACAAGTGAGAACAAGTACTGTAGAAACAGTGACAGACAAGCAGAAAATTGCTGATGGTGTGGCTAACAATAATTGTAAATTGCAATGGGATTATTCAGAAATGACTCCAATAGAGTTCTTTTGAGCCCATAAAACTGAAGTTATTGCCTCACAGATCAAAAACATAATTCATTTTTGTAATGTAAATATTCCTTTCAATACTTCAGTAACCATTTAAGCAAAACATGTACTGCCAAGCAGCATTTCCTAGCTATGAGATTTCATATGAGGCTAAGCAGTTCTATTTGGGTAACTTTATTATTGAGTTATTTAAATATGGACATTACTACAATTCAAATAAATATTATACAGATAATATTCAAAATCTCTTTAGCTATACTGTAGCATATTGTGGCAGTTCTTGTCAATTAGTATGTCAAAATGAAGTAAGCTGGAAGAAGACATCTAAAGGAGCCTGGGCATCTTTCCTGCCCCAGGAAAATAAGAATAAAGAGCTTTTGGGAAGCTCATACAAACTTGCTAAAAGAGTCAGCATCCCTGTTGTATGGGACTAGGCATAAATGTACATTACATTGTTTTCTCATTCATAGATTTGCAGGTAAGTACTATGCTTGCTGCCACATTTTAAGCCTAGCCAGTTTCCCTTTCTCATTTGGTTAGAGATTGGTCTTACCCATCCAATGGTTAATAATTATTTATTAACCCTAATGATAATAACTGGGTTTATACCATACATAATTTGAGGAGACCCATACATAGAATAAAGATTTTAGAAGCTGCCTCTGTCCATTATTAGTAAAATGGGCAGTCCTAGGGTATATTTGTTTCCCATCTATAGAACCAAGCTGTACTTGAATTTGGACATGTTTTATTTGGATGGGGAGTCATTTCCAGAGCAACAATATCCCCTGTTAGATATATCTGCCTTTCCAAACCATTTAGTAGATGATACAAAAGAGGTTTAGATCCCTAGACTAAGTGTTTCTGAAACCATTTAACTTGCTGATGTGCAGTAAATCCACCAGTATTGGGTCAGAGGATGATTTGTATGCCAGCCACAGATGACCTCTTAGCAGTCTGCAGGATACCACATATAGTGGCAGGGCTTTGAGTTGGTCCAGCAAGTGCATGTTGTTTTGGCCTTCTTTCATTTTAGTAAGACATCTCTGAGGGTGTTCAGTTAGATATATCTGGACAGATATGTGCCGAAGTGGACATTACACTCAATGACTGCCCTAATGAAGGTGAGTAAAGGGGACAATAGCATCTCTAAATCCAGAACAATTACTTTGTTTATAAGCTGTACAATATAGAAGGGCTTTCTTATGACAATAGATGTATACTGACTAAAAGTAAGGTCACTGCCCATACAAGTTCCCAATTTCCAAACAACTGGGTCAACTATTAGGGGCATATTGTCAATGTGGCAGTTCCCATGTGATTATATAGGAATAATCTGCATTTTTGGTTTATATTAAAAATGCACACAGGCTTGTACCCTCTGCTGCATTGTATATTCCAGCTTGGTGGAGAATGTGGGTATATTTTGACACAGCTACATTTTCCATGCCAAAAGTCCTGCGTTTCTACATGTCACTGGCTGCCAGAAGGTAATTTGTTTGAGAATATTTTTACTACAACAAGAGATAGCGTTGCTGTTGTGTGTGCTATGAGCAGAACTGTTAGAACAAATCTATCGTACCTAAAGGGAAGGCAGTCCTGTGGTGTGTGCTAACAACTTTTGAGTGACATGCCATCTGCGTTTGCCCCTTTGCCAAAGTGCTAACCATGGAATAACTGCTACAGACCACTGCTGCTGCTGCAGCTGATGGGATGGTGTCAGTTGCCAAATCTATGGTGTTGCCAAAGACAATTCCACCAATGAAACATCTAACCAAGGAGGAAGAGATCAAGGTCGCTAGCCATTGAATGATATACCCCTCCCCCAGGATGAATGGGACTGTACCAACCAGGCTAGAATCCTCTCAGACCATCTGTCTGGGGAGCCATTCTGAGTCATAACTTAAGTAGAGCAGAAATTGGGACTGCTTGATGATCAATTGGACAGTCTCTTCACTAAATTTTTAGGAATTCACAGTGTTGACAGACCATGCCCCTCTGATGTAGTTAAATCAGTAGCAAGAAAGAAACATGAAGTTATGTAAAAGGGCACTCTCATTATAATCATTTAAATTCAAAGTAATGCATAGACCAGGAAGGCAAATGGCCTGGGGGGGGGGGGGTCAAATAGCACAGTGTGGTGGTTCCTGCTTGTCTGTATATCAATTGGGATGTAAGCTGATGTAAAATGTAAATAATGGTATTATAAGCATTATATATTAAAATGTGTGTAAATTGTAAGAAAAAAAACAGTTATTCCTTTAAGAAATGAGGAACCTTGCTGCATTAGAATAGGTACTCACATATTTGTTGATTAATGTAGGTAGTCAGTGGTGTATGAAAAGGAGGGTGAAGTACCTTTGAGTGCAGAGAGACCTGAGGAAAGATACCAGAAGGAATCTGGATATCTTTCCTGTCTTTGGCAAACCAGAAACAGAAAGATAGATGTTTGGAAGCTCAGACAAATGTACTAGGAGAGAAAAATTCTCTCTGCTTTAATGACAGAACCTGTGCTGAAGACAGGAGGTCTGTCATGACGTAGGGAGTCCAGTATCAGGAAGGCATGGATATTGTCACCCAATTTAGAAAAACATTTTAAACCTTTAGTAGAAGCTGTAATGAATGTGATGTCATAATTGATTTTATTTAGTGATTGGCTACTGACATTTGAAGTTACTATTTAAGTTTGTCAGTTGATGTCAGGTGCTTGAAAGTCTGATGAAAAGTTTTTTAACATGAAAGTGCTCACTGTTTTTATCTGCATTTATTAAATTGTCAGTGTGCTTGAATATCTGCTGTGGTGCTGCTCATTTTGTGTGCTTTTTGGAAATTTTGTTTTATTTCTAAGGGGCACTTTATCCAGGACTGTTGTGTTTTCCATTCATTGTCACCCAAGGCACTGACAGTAGTCTCTATCATGTGTGTCATCACATGGGGCGAGTATGCATGGACAGAAAGGCACAGGCAGCACTTGCCATGATGCAGGTGCTCACATCACCACGAGAGGTGAGGGTAGGCCAAAACAAGGGAAAATTTTCTCTTTGATAGGATGCCACTGAGAGCACAAACCATTGTCACAGCTCCCTGGATTACACCCCCCCCCACACTCATTTGGACAGAATAGTATCCGATTGTGAGGAAGCCTGTTGGCCAAGAGACATGGGAACAAAAAACAAAAACAAAAAAAAAAAAAAAAAAAAAAAAGAGAGAGGCACCTGCAAAAAGCAAGAAACCAGAAATGAACAATGACTCAACAACTTTATAACAGAGGCCAAATATAATTATCTTGGGATGTATCACAGAAGGAAAGCTGATAAAGAGATACACATGTTTTGTAGTTGACCTACACAAACAGGCTACAATAGTGCATGAATGACACATTTGGGTGGTGCAGTGGTTAGCATTGTCACCTCACAGCAACAGGTTCCCTGATTTGATTTTCAGCTCGGGTGTCTTCTGTGTGGAGTCTGCATGTCCTCCCTGCATTCGCATGGGTTTCCAGTGGGTGGTCTGGTTTCCTGCCACATTCCATAGACAAGCATCTGGAGTGTTTCTCCCCAGACCTCCGCTGAAAATGAGTTGTGTCTGAGTTAGACTTTCCCAGTAAACAAATGATAAATAAATAAAAAATTAATTTACAAGGTTAACATAATACCAAAGAGTGCCATATACTAACCACTAGATATTGACATACATCTGTACAGCATCCCACTGCTCTGTCTGACATACATGACTGTTAAGGGAGGCCCGGCAGCAGTACATCTGGCAAGTATCTGCACATTACATCTCACTGGGTAAGTACACTAAGCTGCTAGGCATGTAACAATGCACTGTGCAGTCTACAGGAAGACTGGCTCAACACTGGCCTACATCTCCTATGGGGGAATGCACATGTACCTGCATATATAGCAGGCTCTATAGGCATGTCACAGCACAGGGTAAGATACACCTGTGTGAAAGTGCATAACCACAACCAATGTGAACACAGCCACAGCTGCATATG
This sequence comes from Protopterus annectens, assembly GCF_019279795.1. NCBI lineage: Eukaryota > Metazoa > Chordata > Ceratodontiformes > Protopteridae > Protopterus > Protopterus annectens. Next base: position 1,308,225,821 of record NC_056743.1, on the reverse strand, counting down.
TTAAGCTAGCATAATATTACAGTATATGGGCTATCTGTTCGACACCATCCTCATATGTGCCACTCACAGACTGACCCTACATATACTGGGCTGCTACACAGTTTGGTCTGATGGCTGTCTGTGGTATGGGACATGTGGGTGCATGGCCCTACAAACATTTACGCCAATATGGTACTATACAGTGGAGCAGCATGTAACATCAGATAGGACAGGACCTACAACAATGACATCTACCACAGTTTGTACACAGTCTAAAGTACATATTAACAATACACATACTGTCAACATTCACCATAAATACACAGACATCAGTACTGTACAAACATCCAAAGAATGTCCAGGTTATGCCATCAAATATAACCCCCTACTGTACGTAACATGTGTAGCAGTCTGATATCTCAATGGCTTGTTATCAGATATGATGACACTAATTATGTTGTACAGCACATATGCACCACTTCATACATGACATATGTACAAAGGTTGACAGAGTTGTGGCTGGAAGCACATACACAAGGCCAATATTGACATGTTGCTGTGAAAACCTCATACATTTACTGTTGTAATAGGGTTTGTTGCAACATATGTCCTATGAGGGATATGAAGTCAGTAACTGTCACAGCTTTCACCATCTACAGACTGCAATCCTCACACTACCTTCTGCAGTCCATAGATAGATGCTCTGTGGGTAACACATGAAACCAAAGTATAACACCTGCAATGGGGATTCCTCATAAGCATGGCACTGACATGGCAGGTATTGAGACATGTATGACAGCCATATCCGCACACACACACTGTTAAACCAACATTACTCCAAATGCAGTACAGCAGCACTTACAGTCTGTAGTCAGGTCAGGCACATCCCCCTCCTGTGTGTTGCTCTGTTTCCACAGTGTACGTTGTTAGAGGTAAATCCCCAATCCATCTGATATGCTGTTTGCCAAACAACTGATTTAGTTCCTGCTCACAGTGAATGCAAATGGCCAACACCAACATGATGTTCCTAGATACTGGAGTGTGTTTCCATGCAATTGGCTATGGGAATGTTACCACAGCTGTTCCACATGCAATCAGCTAGGGGAATGCTGCAATTCATGCAGAGGCCATCAGCTGATCATGAGCATCACTTAAAATACACATGCTGCTGCCTAAGCAAAGCAGGTGTAAGTCTCCACATCCACCAGAGAGGCAGTGGGAGAGGCAGACAGAGGCAAACACAAGTCAGGGAGGGGTGGGAGAGTAAAACTTAAGCATGTTTGTGTCACACACCTACCAGCACAGGGTATCAAACCCCTGATGACTATGTAGTATTATCACAGTTCTATACTGTTGCTGGATGTGCCACAGGAGTTACCTGTTGTAGAGCCCTCAGAAAATATATGTGATGGTTAGTGACATCTGCAACAGGGATATGGTAGCTATACTGTAGGTGGCGTACACATGCCTGTCTGCATGAACAGGTGCCAGCATCAACACAGCCACACTCTCACAGGGATGCACACACATTGGCACACTTGGCAGGGCCAGGATTACAACTCATCAGTAGTGGGATTGCCACAGCACATCACTGTGCAGGTATCACATGCACCACACGGGTCATACGGGGGTTGTATGGGCAAAGGGTATGGGGAGGTGTCTGACATCAGACAGCATGCTTCAGTATGCCCATGGGGGTTGTAGGGAGTGTGGATGTGAACATACGCACCATACTCACAAACACAAAGGGTGCCAATACTGACATGCATGGGTGCATGTCTGCACAGGTGTGTGCTGGTCGACTGTGCCATATGGCTGTACAAGGCTAGGCGATGGATATACCTTGGCATCAGGCCACATGACAATGGTCTGCATTGTGGCTCAGGGCTGTAGCATCTGCAGTTGCCCACACAGGTGGGTATTGTATCCCCCATCCAGTCACCTGGGTGACTATTGTGTGTGGCCAATGCTGTGCATCGCTTGCCATGTATGTGTTCCTTATTCCATGACATGGATGGTGTCTGGGATTTGCACACCTTCCGCATGCATGTACAGTGACATATGGAACTATACCTGGGGTGTCTGGCCCATGTTGTGAACACAGATTATCATCAGATATGCCAGTCTTGCCCACCTGTGGTGGGAACTGGTAATGGGCAGTAGGTTTACCCGACACCTACACTGATAGCATGCTAACAGCATTCCCTGGTGTCAGCGGCATCTGTCAATACAAGGCATGTTGTCAGGCATGGTATGCCCTTTGTGGGTCACATGTGATGGCACTACAGGTGTTGCAGGTGCCCATTGGGGAACATGGCAAAGGTGCACTGTCTGCATGTATGTGCATATTGGATAGATGGATAGGTTGCCATGCCCTCTGTAGCCCACTGCTATCACCCCATAGTTACTATCAGTGGCCAATAAGCAGTGTGCTACCCACATATTGGCTGTTGCCTAGGCATGTGTGTGTGCAGGAGATATGGGTTGAGAGTGTGCTCTGGGTAATAATGGGGTTGCTAACTGTGATTGCCTGGCCTTGATGTCACATATATGGACATGGCTTTGCACCCCAGCCTCTCAAATATTTCACATCTGTTATCCCTGTACAGTGGACATTGTGATATATAGTAGGGCCACCATATAAGAAATATGCAAAACCCGCTCCACATTGGCCACAGGTGTCACACACTCACAACTGCCTCCACAGAGGATGCAAGTAACAAACAAACACACACACACACCTGTCATGTCAGGGAGTAGAACCCCTCCCTAACTAGATTATTGCACTACGCAGTTATAGTACCTGCCACAGAGATTACTGAAGTACTTCTTCCTCAAAGGTGTATATCACATTGGATGACATCAGCAGGATTGCCAAAGTGGCACATTTGAATTGTAGTGAGTGTGAAAAGCCTAAAATGCATTGCTCCCTACACAGACAGTGACATACACACAAAACATCCACAACTGATATGTGTGGGTATAGAACCCCTAACAGAGGTCTACACACTACAGCATGGAGCTGTTTCAGAATGCACCACAGGGATTACTGGAGAACTCCTTCCCCAAAGGTGTATTTCACAATGAATTACATCCGCAGGATTGCCAAAGTAGGCCATTTGAAATGTACTGCATGTGAAAAGACTAAAATGCATTGCTCCCTACACAGACAGTGACACACACACACAAAGCATCCACAAGTGACATGTGTGGGTAAAGAACCCCCTAACAGAGGTCTATATCACACTACAGCATGGAGCTGTTATAGGACACACCACAGGGATTACTGGAGAACTCCTTCCCCAAAGGTGTATTTCACAATGATTGACATCAGCAGGATTGCCAAAGTAGGCCATTTGAAATGTACTGAGTGTGACTAACCTAAAATGCATTGCTCCCTACACAGACATTGAAACACACACAAAACATCCAGAACTGCCATAGGTGGGGATGGAACCCTACCACAGTTCTAAATCACACTACAGCAGTACGCAGTTATGGCATGCATTATGGAGATTACTGGGCTACAACCTTCCCAGATGTGTATTTCTAGGTGGGTCACATAAGCAGCCTTGACAAAGTTGAGCATATGAATTGTAAGGAGAGTGAGTACCCTGCAAAGCATTGCTCTATACACAGAGTCAGACAGACACAAACACACACACTTGCCATGTCTGGGATTAGAACACCTACCCAACTACTTTATCACACTACAGCAGTACGCAGTTACAGGATGTGCTACAGAGATTACTGGGCTGCAATCTTCCCGGAGGTGTTTTTCTAGGTGGGTGACATCAGCAGCCTTGCCAAAGTTGAGTCAGACACAGACACACACACACACACACACACACACACACACACACACACACACACACACACACACACACACACACACACACACACACACACACACACACACACACACACACACACACTTGCCATGTCTGGGATTAGAACACCTACCTAACAGCTTTATCACACTACAGCAATACGCAGTTATAGGATGTGCTATGGAGATTACTGGGCTACAACCTTCCCAGAGGTGTATTTCTAGGTGGATGACATCAGCAGCCTTGCCAAAGTTGAGCATATGAATTGTAAGGAGTGTGTGTACCCTAAAAAGCATCGCTCTCTACATAGACAGAGTCAGACAGACACACACACACACACACTTGCCATGTCTGGGATTAGAACACCTACCTAACTACTTTATCACGCTACAGCAGTACACAGTTACAGGACGCGCTACAGTGATTACTGGGCTACAACCTTCCCAGAGGTGTATTTCTAGAGTGGGTGACATCAGCAGCCTTGCCACAGTTAAGTATATGAATTGTAGGGAGTGTGAATACCCTAAAAAGCATCACTCTCTACATAGACAGAGTCAGACAGACACACACACACACACACCTGCCATGTCTGGGATTTGAACACTTACCTAACTACTTTATCATACTACAGCAGTACGCAGTTACAGGACGCTACAGAGATTACTGGGCTACAACCTTCCCAGAGGTGTATTTCTAGGTGGGTGACATCAGCAGCCTTGCCAAAGTAGAGCATATGAATTGTAAGGAGAGTGAGTACCCTAAAAAGCATTGCTCTCTACACAGACAGAGTCAGCCACACACACACACACACACACACACACACACACACACACACACACACACACACACACACACTTGCCATGTCTGGGATTAGAACACCTACCTAACTACTTTATCACACTACAGCAGTACGCAGTTACAGGATGCACTATGGAGATTACTGGGCTATAAGCTTCCCAGAGATGTATTTCTAGAGTGGGTGACATCAGCAGCCTTGCCACAGTTAAGTATATGAATTGTAGGGAGTGTGAGTACCCTAAAAAGCATTTGCCATAGTTAAGTATATGAATTGTAGGGAGAGTGAGTACCCTAAAAAGCATTGCTCTCTACAGAGTCAGAGACAGACAGACACGCACACAGACACACATTCATACACAGTTGCCAAGTCTGGGTATTAGAACTCCTAACTAACTAGTTTATCACACTACAGCAGTACGCAGTTATGGGACGCATCATGGAGATTACTGGGATACAACTCTCCCAAAGGTGTATTTCACATTGGATTACCGCAGCAGGCTTGTCATAGTAGGACTATGGGGAGGGCAGTGTGTGTGCATGGGCCATAACCCATTCATCTAAGGGTTGACATGCCACATGCGGGCACACATGGGGTCATATTTCACAGGTACGTGTACACAGCTGCTAGATGACTACTTCCTTGTACAGTCATGTTGCACAGCTGGCACGTGCACCACATAGTCTGTAATGCTGACAGATACTGGTGGCTAGTATCTGCAGTGAGTGACATCTGCACCTCATGTGTTTGGGGCCCTTTGGCTGTGTGCTGGGTGGGACAGACCTGGATGGCTCCTTGTCACAGTCACCCTCTTCCACACATCTATGTACATCTACCTTTGGCTTATTATAGTGTGTTGTCCTGACATATATGTCTGTATTCCTATCCACTGTGTCTGCAAGGCATAAGTGGTACATACTGATGAGTGTCTGCACTAACAACTGCAACTACCAGATATGTCTGGCCCACTGGTATTTGCAGACATGGCCTTCATGTGTTTAAGTGTGTGAGCATTCCCAGTATGACCTTTCAGTATGTTTTTGACTGACATTGCCTTTATATCTCTGTGTGTGAGCATGTCCAGTATGGTCATCTATACTGAATGTGTGGATTGTGTCCAGGTAGTTTGTGCTGCAGTGCTGACCTTTGTGTTGTACACTGACAGGTAGCATGTTGTCTCTGCAGGGTATCCATCGATCATTTGGCTTTGACTGTTACTACATTTCTGTATAGCAGGGGGCACACCTAACTGTTCCTATATTTCTACACAGGAGTGGGGGGACACACCTGACTGTTATTACATTACTATGTAGGAAGAGGGGCACACCTGACTATTACATTTCTACAGGATTGGGATGGCACACCGGACTATTACATTACTATGTAGGATGGGGGGCACACCTGTCTATTTCTACACAGGGTTGGGAGGCACACCTGACTGTTATTACATTACTATGTAGGATGTGGGGGGCACACGTGACACTTGTACACATTTGGTATGATTGTACTAGTATGTCAGGTACTCCATTTCATTCTGTATTGCTAACTATCATGCTGACTAGAGGCATAACAGTGTACTACAGATTGTGGCTTTGGTTGCCCTACATATTATTGTCTGACTTTCTACCCTTCAGAACTAACATCCCACTGCCTGCCCTGCTTTGGTCTGTCTGTGTAGGCCTGGGGGGGAGGTTAACCATAGCCATCATTCAGGGGTCATGGCACAGGCTCTGTTTGGGTTTGTCTACACCTGTCCTGCTGGCTGAGACTGTTGTTGGGTATGTGAACCATCCTGACTGGCATGTGTGGGTCATATGGACACACATGTCGCTCAGCACATTTTCTGCAGTGGGCCTTGTCACACTGTGTAGTACTGGCTACTATGGTGACTCCAGTATGTGTTGCAGATGTCATGGTGCCACTATGGGTGTCTACTGTCTGCTGCCATAACATTCAGCCAACCAATTCCCTTGCATGCTCACATCCATACCATAGCTATTGGTAACAACACATTCTACTCCATTTGGCAATTGGTAGGTTGATTGACTTACCTTGAGGGTGTGCCAGACTTGAGGATGGTGTTGGAGGGCTGCCTATGTCAGATGCACATAGTACACTCCCTACACATGACTGAGAACAGGTAGTGTCATGTTTGGCATCCCTTTTACTGTATGTGCGAGTCAGAGAGAGGTGTCATTCCCTGGGCCCCTACTGTGTCAGTGCATGTGCTATGCATTGCCTCTTTGCCAAGGCCAGGGCATACTGGGCACACCTCCTTCTGCCTACTGGGGCAGGCTCAGGTTGTTCCTCCTCTGGGTCACTCTGTGACTGTGCAGGCCTTGGCATTGGTGACGGGTTGTGTGGCCCTGCCCCATGCTGTTCCTGCTGCAGCTGTTTCCACAGGATCATATTGTGTAGCATAGCACATACCATAACAGTTTGGGTACATGTAGCTGGTGAATACTGCAAGGCTCCACCAGATGCATCCAGGCACTGGAATTGTGACCTGAGCATCCCAAACACAGGCTCTATTATATGTCTGGCCTGTGCGTGTGCCTCATTATGGCGTTGTTGTTCAGGTGTGTGTGCATTTCTGATGGGTGTCATCAACCACGGCTTCAATGTGCACCCAGCATCCCCCACTAAGTGACCGTAGGGGATGTCCCCATTGGCAATTCTCTGGTACTGCTGCATCAGATGCCATATGTGGGAATCGGCACAGCTTCCAGGGCAGCCAACACACACATTCATTATAATGTCTTGGGCATCACATACGACCTGGCAGATGATGGAGGGGATACTCCTGTGGTTGATGTAGGCCCTACCCTGCTCACCGGGTGGTGCTTTGATGCATATGTGCATGCAGTCTGTAGCACCCACTACCCCAGGGTATTCTGCTATTTGGTGGAAGAGACGCATATTGCTGATCAACATCTCACAGGTGTTGAGGAAATATACATGCTCACTGGCATGTGCTGACATGGCATCCAGGACCTGGTGGAATACTCTGGATGCTGATGCCTGTGAGATCCCCATGATATCCCCAGTTGTGCTTTGGGAGATACCTGTGTCTAGTATACCTAGGCCCACACATACCTTGGTATCCACTGGGATGGGTTCCCCTCGGTCTGTTTGGTGTGTCAGATGTGGCTGGCACAGCTCAGCAATTTGTTGTAGGAGGTTTTTGTCCACCCTATAGTGCTCCACTATCTCCATCTCATGTAGCCCCTGGTAGGTTACCCTGTGTCTGTACACTCTTTTCCGTCTCCTCAATGTGGGTTGTTCGACAGCATTCACATCCTCACCACCCTCAGCCTCTTTCACATGTTGTTCTATGTTGCCTGCTGCAGCCCTTCTCATTTTGTAGGTTTGTTTGTTAAAATTTCCCCACTTGTATACACCAGTGGTGTAGAGTGTGGGAAAAACCAGAGGGGAAGGTGTTTGCTTAGTTTATAGTAGTGTTCTGGGCTGGGCTGGTCTGCTGCCTGTGTAATTGGCTGATTCTGATACATTTCACCTATCAGCTAAGCTAGTTCTCCTTGATTACCTTCCTACTGCTGTTTTCCCTTCCCATTGCCTCCCTGTTTAAGCCCGTGTGCGTGCCGCGCAGAGTTCTCAAATGTGCACACTGCTGCTATTTCCTGGTTTAACTTCTTTTTTCTTCCTGTAAAACCTGGTGAGTGGCACGCACACCCGCTTAGGATTTGTAAAGGGTGCTAGGCAGGTTTAGACACACCCCCTAGCTTAGCTGTGCTAAGCTAGGAGCAAACCCGAGCCACAAGGCTCCAATCCACTTGCAGTATGCCTAACACCCACCCCCCTCCATGATGTCACCTACCTCCTAGGCTTGCACCTAGCTATTCCTGCTGCTCTTACACTGTTGGGACCTGACTCACATGCTGGGGAAAACTGGGATTCACTATCCTTCCCCTCATTTACATAGGATTGCCTGCTAATGCATAGTTACATGTCTCACACTGAGCGTCCCCCCTTAGCAACTACTACTCACTGGCCAGGTTGTCTTCTGCCTGCCATTAACTTGCATGGCAGAATACTGATTTTAGTTAGAATGCATATTTTAGGTTTATTTTATTATTTTCCCCCGGTCCCATTTGCACGCTGCTGCCCTACGCTTAAACAGCTGAGATGGGCTAATAAAAAATAAATGTTGTTTTTTTTTATTTTTTGTTTTGTTTGCATTGCCAATGGCCTTATACTTGGCCATTGGCATGCTTACTATTTAATATGCAGCCTTTATTCAGAGCTGTCATAGTTCCATTTTTGGATTTTGCAGAAATGTACTTGGTTATTAACCGAGTACATTTCTGCAGATAGCACTAGTCTTGCATGGACTGTTGCAAGCTTCCTGGATTGCTAAATCACCTTATTTTCATGGATTTCACCTGCAAATGGGGTGATTTGCATACCAGGGCTTAGTCCATGCAAGATTATTGCAGGAGCGCTCATGCACACCCCTGCAGGCTTTTCCTGGATCGCACAACAGACATATTGCCTACTTGAGCTCCTGCACCGATCTTGCACTCCGTGCAAACTTTTGAGAATCTGGGGGAATGTCCTGTATTCAGTCACAAAGAAACTTGAGGCCTCTGAAGCTGTCAATCCCACAGAAACTGCAGGCCAAGAAAGACAAAACCAATGGGGCAATCAGAAGAGATTTACACCACAGCAAGGGGTCAGAAACAAAAGGGGAATATTGTGAATGGAAAGAGATATGTACGGAAAAAGAAGCTGCTTGATGAGTAAATGAATCAGAGAAGGTTGTCACAAGGAAAGATGAAACTAGCAGGCTGACTCCTAGGCATGCAGAGGCAAGAAAAACAGCCTGTGGAAGTGTTTGCATAAAGTAAAACTGTTGACTGAGTATAGCTACTAAAAGTGGGTTCAGTGAATATGAAATTTAATGAAAGGTCAGTTTATTGAGTACCCTTTTATAATACTTGCAGAATTCTTAATCTTATGGATAGAAATAAGGTCAAGGCTGAGGTCAGAGTTAAAGTTTTACATTAGGGTTTGTTTTGTGTGTTTAAGATTAGATTCAAGTTTAGGTTACGATTATGTTTAAGATTTGGGTTACAATTGTGGTTAGAATTATGGTTAGGGATGTAGGGGCAGGGTGTCATTCCCTACAGGGTGCATCACTGTATTCAAAACTACATTTCTGGCTGTCCTGATTGTGTAATTTCATTCATTATGTTTTTCAAATAATTGTTTTTCAGCACCAGTGCTTTCAGTTTACGTGGATTCAATGAAGTAGCATCTGGACAATGTGACAATTAATTCATTTACCAAGATCTGGTGCTCGACCCTGACCAAAAGGCTTTGATGTGAAGATGTGATAACAAGAGACAGTAGGTGCAACCACAAAGATTATATATTATATTTTTTTCATTAGAGAATGATTACTGAAAAGACATAAATGGTAGAAAAATGCATGAAATTAGATATCTGTATATAAAGGAAATTTAACATAAGGGCAGGATTTCAGTTCAATAAAATTTTAGTTTTAAGAGAAAGGCATATGCATTCTGCTCAGACTGACCTGAAATGTTTGCCATTTTATTTTTGTTGGTGGTAAAAAATGTGGCATATGGACAAAGGTATAAGATAAAGGAATGGAAAGTTACACAAAGCAAAGTTTGCAAATATAAAAAAACTTAATAAAAATGATATATACACAGTAAGCCAAGCTAGAGTGATGAAATTATATACTGTTGTACAACACTTGTGTACAAGTCAAAGGTAAAAGTAGTGAATAAAATATTACAATCATATCCTTTCATATATGTTTGTAAAGAAAATGTATAAAAGAGGAGATTCAAACCTGAAATGTATTTAGGTGCCTAAACCTGAGCACCAGTAAAATAAAATAACACAGATGTTAACAGAATAAGTAATAAATATGAAAATAAAATAACAGAACAATAAAGCAACCTGTTTAAGCATCTTAAAACACTGAAGCAGCGTGCCAGAAGTCAAGCAAAGGCTAAATCTCAAATGCAGCATTAAAAAATAATACATTTTAAAAGGCTGGTTAAATCTGGTGATCTCTGGGGGCGTTCTCAACCACCAAGTTTAAGGTTACAAAGGTGCAGCCACTGAAAAGCTAAAAGCTAAAGCACACTGTAACACTAAAGCCACATCCACAGAACCCATGACAGTTCAAGGTGGATGAATATGAGCAAGCCAACACCAAGTACACAGATACAAAATAGGACAGACCCAAGTCCTATACAGATATCAAAGACAAGACCAAAATGTTATTGTAATGCAAGACTAAACTAGCAGCCATTGCAGACTACCCAGAATTAGCATAATATCATGGAAAACAAAGCACTTATCACCACTGGGAGATCCTCTAGTGGAAAAAAGTACTTGGTAAGGAGAATATACCTTAGATGAGCAATAACAAACTTGATAGCAGACATCCAAACATCTGGTCTTTAAGGGTCATATAATCATCATGAATTACCCTAAATTAAGCATCCTTGAATGAACTTCACTGTGTCACCACTAGGGATAATATCAAAGTACAATACTGGCACAGATGGCCATGGCAACCATTTTGGAAGTATTGAGCTTTGATCAATTACTGACCATTGAGCTTTGATCAATTACTGACCATCCTCTTGTAGAATCATTTCAAGTTTACAGCTAACTTGTTTAGATGAATTTCAAATTTACAACCAATGTGTTCACAGCAGGCATATATTCTTAAGCAGCTGAGGTACAGTTGTGTGTTGCCATCATAGCAATGATATTTCAAACCTTTGCCTTGAATAACATCAGGCAAGTGAGGCATGTATGTGGTAGACCCTACAGGTCACAGAGCAGAAAGAAGAGATATTAACCCCTGAAACAACTCTCTGAGTCCATCTGGACATATAGGAGGTAAACCAGCCCATAAAGATGCCCATGGTGCCACAGTAATTCTGCAAGCAATCCAAAAGGATCATGTTATCAGCCATGCCGAACACTGAAAATACCTCGAAAAGGAATAAGATCAAATAACATCATTGTACCTTCCACATGAAATAATCATGAAAGACCTTAGTAAGGACCTTCTCCAGACTATATCTATGCAAAAAAAAAAAAAAAAAACAGAAACGAATCTCTGATATTCCTGCCATTCACATATAGGTCCACCTGCATGTACAAATTTTTCTCAAAAATCATATCAACATACTCTGAATAGGGATTAAATTTAATTTTTCCAGCACTTGCACCATAGTGCATGTGGTGAACAAAACCTATTTGCACCAGTTATAGCAATATAAAATATAATTAACTTTTTTTAGAGGTGAGCACACATGGATCACTTACTCACTATTCTATGTTTCAGTGTTGTCACCACTTTTTCATGCTGTTTCATGAATCTACAGTGGTTTACCATCAAAATGTTGATTTCTCATTGTCGACACCACTAACGCAAACTCTGAACTGTGACTGTTGAATGTGTTGAACATTGATATTCTGAACCGCAAAATCTCACCCCCTTTTTGATCCATGTTAACACTTGTTTTTACGTGTGGAGCAGTCAGAAATGTCTGTGTTCAGTATTTTTGTGACATTCTGAGAAATTGGCATTATCGATTTTGCATAAAGGAGTCAACAATATGCACATTTGATGATGGGCGATCAACATTTTGATGGCAGACCATCTACAGCTCATTTCTGGTACCACATATGCTTTTCTCTGTGGTCTCCTGATCGATTCCTTGCTATGTACCACACAGCATCGATCAGGGAATATGCAGTTACTAACTCAGTTATCAAACTAACCATCATTAATAATAAAAAGGTATCTGATCTAAGGTTTCCCTCCAATTATGTTTAATAAGTGTTATTAAAGAAAAAGCGCTTTCAGAGTCTACAATAAAATGAGGGTTAGAAAAACATTTTAATAAATGTTCAGTGTCTTTCAAGAAAACAAACAAACCAGTGTGTGACCACAAAGTCACAATCTAAAAACTTGTAAAACAGCAAACTGGGGCTTCCGTAGTGCTGAACTGTCCATGGAATCCGATGCTGTTCAAACCACAATACTAATAGTCCACATAACATGAACCAACCCGAGCAATACAAATGTAACAAAATTAGCTGAAATGGACCACCAAGGAGAACTTAAAAATGCAATGTCTAAACTTTAACATAAATTAACAGTAAATTCCCAAACTGCCACAGCTGTGGTGTAAGTTAATTCATAGATCAGTTTTGCTTTGGGTGACATTCACACCAAAGCAGAGCTGAGGACACTATCAAAAGAGTGCAAACTGACAGAGCTCTATAAACAGACACAAACGCCCAGTCCATGGTCAGTAACCTGTGCTATTCCTTACTGACTTTGGCTGAGCTATAGTATAACTTGTGTACTAATCAATTACAGTCAGTTGCGTGCACACACACACTTTCATCCACCTTTAATAATATTTCTAACCACTCTCTATCAAATCCCACTACACTCTCATCAAATTTGTTTTCCCTCAAACCTGTACCAGCTAGCTACATCAAATCCCTACTTTCTAAACTCAAACCTTGCTCAGCCTCTACAGACAACATTCCTTCCATTTTCCTTCAGTTAGCTGCTGACTCTCTTGCACTCCCTGTATCTATCTTAATTAACCGCTCCATTTCAGAGTCCAAAGTCCCTTCCATATGGGAACAATTCTTCACTCTATCGATACATAAAGGAGGTAACTCCTCAGACATCACTAATTTTAGACCAATTGCCATCCTCTCTCTTCTCTCTGAAGTTCTAGAAAAATACATACATAAACATGTTATGCAATACCTTCTTTCTGACAATCTGCTTACACCTTCTCAACATGGCTTTAGACCAAAGCACAGTACTACTACTGCCCTACTATCATTCCTTAATACCATATCCCTTGCCAGAGATAACAACAAACTTGTCTCCTGCTTATTCTTAGATCTCTCTAAACCTTTCAACACTGTCTCTCACCCTCTCCTTCTACACAAACTAACCAACCTTACTTTCTCCCCTGGTACTGTTGCATAGTTTTCCAGCTACCTCACTGACTGCTTTCAAACAGTGAAGTGGCAATCTGCACTCTCCACTCCTCTCCCAGTTAAAATGGGTGTCCATCAGGGTCCCATCCTTGGTCCACTACTTTTCAACATCTTCACTAATCTTCTTTATTCTTCCTGTCCTCAGTCATCACTGGTCCAATACGCTGATGACTCTACTGTCATCACTATCAGGGGCGGCCCGTGCTATTGGACTGCCGGACTGTAAAATAAAAGAATAAAAAGAAATAGGACTAGTCCGGACTGCTGCTGAGAGTCTGGAGCATGCGCAAATTGTCTCAGCAGCAGCAGTCCTGATTAGGAAACATGAGGAACAGAGCTCCCAACATAGACTGCCCTAGGAATCATTTTGCACAGGGTTTGGATGTATTTATGGTGGTTTCAGGTGTGTGTGTGTGAAAATGCCCCAGGTGCAATATACTGGTGGTGTGTGTCTGTGTGAAAATGCCCCAGGTGCAATATACTAGTGTGTGTGTGTGTGTGTGTGTGAAAATGCCCCAGGTGCAATATACTGGTGGTTAGACTCATGGTGGTGTGGTAGGGAATATCTCAGGCTTGAACCCTGCACCTTGTATGCAGGTGTTAAAGACTTGAATTCCCTACCCACCACCATTTGTAAAAAAATTGCAGATTTTTGCCTCATATTTGATCTGATCTGTTCCTCATAATATCTGTGGATTGTAAATATTGCAATGCTTGATATTTGATGGTGCAGTGGTAGCTTTGTTGCCTCACAGCTGCAGGTTCTCAGGTTTGATTCTTGGCTGGGGTTCCTTCTTTGTAGAGTCTGTATCTTCTCCCTGTGTTTGTGTGAGTTTGCTTTTGTGTCCTCCCATGTTACAAAGACATGTCTGCACTATTTCTTCCTGGGCCTCTGCTGAAAATTGTTTTTTTTGTTCCAAGTCAGACTGCCCTGATTAACAAATGTTAAATAAAATTGACAGGCATTTGAATTTCAGACTTCAGGTTTCTGAATGTTTAGTTCCTTACATATTTGATGGTGCCGTGGCAGTATTGTTGCCTCACAGCTATAGGTTTTCTGGTTTGATTCTTGGCTGGGGTGCCTTCTGTGTGGAGTCTGCATCTTATCTCTGTGTTTGTGTGGATTTGCTCTGGTGTCTTGCCTTGTTACAAAGACATGTGTCTACAGTATTTCTCCCTGGGCCTCTGCTGAAAATTGTTTTTGTTCCGTCAGAAGTAAAATTGACAGGCATTTGAATTTCAGACTTAATATTCTTCAGAAAATACATAGTAAAACAACTTTTTATTCTAGCAATAAATATATAGTAACACAACCTTTATAGCAATTTTCTTAGTTTATAAGATGACTATTTGAAATTTGTCCTTATTTTTGGGACTGTATTACCCTGTTATTGGCTTTGTCCAGGTTTTTTGTGCTAAGGTTGACAGCTATGGCCAGAACTGAATTCATGAATATGTTTGAGGGCTGTATTCCCTCATTACTGGGTTTGTCCAGGTGTTTTGTGCTAAGAGGTTGACAGCTATGGTGAGAACTGAATTCATTAAATGATAGCCATTTAAGTTTCAGTCTTCCTCTCTTTCACAAAGCAGCTGATTTGGCGTAGTGGTATGTTGCTCTGACTGTTTTGCACAGGGACCTTGGCAGTAAAATGTATGGTGGTAACACAGCATTTTATTCTAGCAACTTTCCAAGATTATACAAGCAATGTTTAATGTGTCCCTGGTTTTTGGGCTTTTGACCCCCCCCCCCCCCACACAATAAATTTTGGCTTTTTCCAGTTTTCTTGTGCTGCGAAGTTGAGATACAGTTGAGTATTGAGTAGATTTTACAAAGAGCTGAGAGCTGCAGGGGAACAGAAGTTTAGTGTTGCTTAAGTGAAGTTGGTTTTCCTTGTTAATAGCACAACAGGTTGTATACTTGCTTTTGATGCAGAAGGCTGTGGGTTCTACTCCCACAAGGGGTGGATGCTGCCATACTGAGAATGTTCTCCTTGGTGAAGATACTAACTATGAGTCTGTTATCAGTTTGCCATCCATTTCCTCTTGCAATATTACTAGCTTATCATTTTTTAATGTAATATAGGCAATTTATTCCTGGGGGGCAACAGACACTATTTTTCGATGAAACCATGAAATATAAAGGTGTTTGCTAGCAGCAACCTCTTCATTAGTTACAGATTTCTTTAATGTGGAATTATTTAGATGACTTTTACTTCTTCAGAGATTGTGCATATTTACTGATAATGGACTGTAGAATTGTGCATATTTACTGATAATGGACTGTAGAATTGTGCATATTTACTGATAATGGTGGACTGTAGAATTGTGCATATTTACTGATAATGGTGGACTGTAGAATTATGCATATTTACTAATAATGGTGGACTGTGGAAGTCTGAGTAGACTTTTATGATGGAAATGTTCTGAACTGGGCAGTTTTGTCATTATGGGTGCATGCGTTTTGTTTCATTGCTTACTGGAAAAATTTTCAAAACAAATTTAAAACGCCCTCTAACAACTGTACTGTATTGTACAAGGAATATAAATTTAGTACAATGAGGAAGGTGTATCAAACAGCACATGTATGTGTCATATGCAAGTGGCCAATGATTTGAAAACAGCCCAAAATTAATCTTTATCTGCCACTGGCAAAATGTATTTTCTTTGAATGTGGGTTTCAATGCTGTTTCAATGAATGTGAGTTTCAAGGGCAGAGAAGTTTTAATGCTAAGTCTGTTTTTCATTGTGAGACTGCAATGCTTTGTTTAGCAGATGTCTTAGTGTTTGTGCTGTAAAATACAAAATAAAACTTTCAAATGAAGTCCAACTCATCATAGAAGTAAAGCAGTATGCACATTAGTGTTTATGGTAAATGGAGTGAAATAGCCAAGTAATGGATCATTGGAATGGCTGCAAAGGCTCCATTCAACCATTATTTTGTCAGGGGGGAAGGGCAGCAAACTGAGACAGGCCCAACTGAACTATACCTCCCAACTGTCCAGATTTTCAAAGAATGAATAGATTTTTGCTTCTTATTTTTGGTTTGTTCCTCATAAAATTTGTAGTTTTCTGGCAAATCATTTAGGAATTAAGTCACTAAATAATGATACACTGAGTTTCAGACTTCATAACCTTCAGAAAAATGCATGCTAAAGTAAGAACTGTTATTCTATCAACTGTCTCAATTTATACAAGAGCAGTTTTTAGTACTGTTTATATGTTCCCCCAATATATTTGGCCTTGTTCAGATTTACTGCATTAACAGGTTGAGAGGTACATGCAAATTGCTTTATAGAATTAGGCATAGCCAACCTCTCAACTGTCCCAGATTTTGGCTCAAAATGTTGCTCTTCCCCTTAATAATCCCTCCGCAAAATAGCAGTTTTGGAAGCAAACATGTAGGGTTTACAATTAAGAAATAATTATAATAATCAAAGTTATAGATTACTTGAAATGCATGTAGATTCTTTTATTTTGTCAGCTGCTCAAGTTAGCAGTACTAATATTAAAGTGTCCCTTCTTTGACAGGTTCCCAGCTGTATTGTGTGGCTATTTCATATTTTTGCATCACATTTTTGGTCCATTTTTCATAAAATTGTGTGTTTTGGCAAATTAGTGACAAATCATTAAAAACTGAAGTTAGAAAATAATGACAAACATTTGAGTTTCAGATTTTATACCCTTCAGAAAATTCATACTAATGCAAGACCTATTCTATTATCTTTCTAAGTTTATTAGAGCAATATTTAAAACTTGTCCTTATTTTTGGGCCTTTGTCCCACTTCTGTGTATGGCTTTGTCCAGATTTCTTGCTCTGAGGTTGAGAGGTATGACAAATGTCAGGGCCATCACAGTCAGCCAGAGACATTTCAAATTGCGACATACTTGTTGCACCCCACTCCCCCATGTAGTGACTCTGGATGTGTCCAAGCAAGGCAAGGAGTAGTTATGCAGTGTAAATGTGCAGTGTGCCCCCCACCCCATCCAAGTTAGACACAAGTACTACAGTGGCTTTTCATCTGTCCTTGATTTTGCAGAATGGTCTGGTTTCTGTCATATTTTTGTACTGTTGATTTATGCTTATTACTCAGATTTATGCTTATTACTCAAAGTGCCTGTTGCTCTGTGTTTAAGTAGCAATGCTTTAATGACCATAAGGTAAGCTTGTCTGAGATCGTAAGATGCAAGTAAGCTTTAATATGCATACTGTTAAAGAATTGCCAATATTGAAAGCCTTTCTGTTGTTGCCATGCAGAGAATACTTAACTAGATAATGTATAAGCTTTTGGTATTGAAGGACAGGATTACATTCTTTTAAAAAGCTCACACTTGTTGGAGACTTCCAGTCATCTCTACAGGCTTTACCCGTAAACTAAACAGAATGCCAATCATGTGTGGTCCATAACCTGTACAGTAATCCTTTAAGCAATGTATCTTGAGCTTGTTTCTTGTTTGCTTTTCATTTTTTACTTTGATCATGTTTTTCCCATGAAACAAGTAGATAGTTGTCAGGCAGCAGGTCTTTTTTGGATAAGAAACATTTTTACAAGTGGGGGCATCACAGAGATTTCCACTTTCAGCATGTTACTTGGTACTTTAATAAAGCTGAATATAAATTATAATTAGAACTGCAGTGCAAGGAGAAGTGGTTTGAGTTGAGTGCTGCTTGTTTTTCTTATACTTGATTTTGACTGGCATTCCAGTAATGTATTTAAAAAGTAATTTAATTTTTCATGCCTTACAACCTTTTGTTTCCATCTAGATATTAAGTAAGCTGTCATGCAGCCAATGCATTGAAATATTTTTATTCTTCTACACTTATTTTGTCTTAATTGGACTCTCATAATGATGGTTTGGCACCCAGGGCAGCGTATTTAATTAAAGTTAGTTTTTGTGGTTTTGAGCATAGCTCCTCCCCTTCCTAGTTGACCACACCCCTTCCCCTTGACCCCATCCATTCAGCTGTCTCCTGCAGCCCCCCTTTGAATTGAAGTCACCAGCCGCCACTGATCACTATTGTTGACTCTCCCTCCAAACTCATCTTTACAACACAGACTTCCTTTAACTCAGTAGAAGACTGGCTGCCTGATAACCAGTTTATCCTTACCCCGCCCCCCCCAAAAAAAAAACTAAGCTGCTTTTTCTTCCTAAAAACTAAAACCAAATTAAATCCACTTTCACAATCCTGTCCCTCAATAATACACAAACATTGAGATGGAAACTAGCACTAAACTCCTTGATGTCATAATTGATGACCACCTTAAATTTGATCTACACATTAACAACTGCATCAAGGAAACACCAGAAACCAGGGCTCCTCTACTGCAACAAAAAGTTTCTCACCAGTGAAGCTAAAGTAACTCTCTCTTATGCCTACCTCCTACCCAGTTTATTTTATGGCTTTCATATTCTTACTTTCCTCAGCTCCACACTCCTTGTCAAACTTGAATCTACCTACAATAAGATAGCCAAATTTGCAGCACGTCACAATTTACAAGTCACATCACTGTCTGTCACTCAAACACCTTAACTGACTTGAACTACCTCACCAGCTTCTTCTCCTCCCTCAACTCCAGATAAACCACTCCATCCTTTATCAGCCTTCTTACTGTCCTACCCTATCATCTGTTATCTCCCACTAAATACCTGCTAGATCCCTCCAGAGCTCTAACCTACATCTGCTACAAATCCACAAACCTAAAACTAAGAAAGGATGCATTCTCTATAACTATAATCCTTCCAAGGCATGGAACAAACTCCCACTAGAGATCAGGTCACTCAAGCAATTTAGTCAATTCAAGCTAGCCACTAAAGAATACCTGTTAAGCCAATGGACCTGCCTCTGTAGCCCCCCCCCCCCCAAACAGCTTATCAACCCTAACTACACACCTCTATCTGCTCCCAACCTATGTAACTTTCTCTAACTCTCTAGACCTTGTCTCACATTAACCTCTCTATCCTAAGCACATTATATAATGCTTAACTGCATAATGTAAGATTTTATGTCTGGTGACAAAACTATTGCTAGTTCTTCTGAATGATGTAGGATTCTACATCTGACAGACATGATTAGTTTACTGTAGTAAATCCTTGTTTTTTATGTAGATGTTGCTTTGAATATTTTCTGTAAACCAGTTGCTGTTTGTTTACTTATTTTTGTAAATTATAATCTGTAGAACATGTGGAGCTTTTGTCCCTGGGCCTACTCTGAAAAAGGGCTACTTAGCTCAGTCGGACAAACTCGATCAACAAATTTAAAATAAAATAAAAAAAAAAAAATATATATATATATATATATATATATATATATATATATATATATATATATATATATATAAAACTGATTATAACCTGTGTAGTACTATAGTGCAACAGTTAGAATATAACATGTAAAGTAATAATACAATTGCTACCACTTGTCTAATTTTAAAATGAATAAAAAAAATATACAGTAAAAATAAAACAGACTACAAAGGCATAATTATATGAGTGAATAAAAACGGTTAATAAAACATCCTCTGTAGATCAGATAAGTAACAAAATGCACTATCTAAGCAATATAAGGCTCATATAGGCAACAATTAATTCATTCAAAACCTTAAAGTATTAGGCTGCCCCTAAGTCATCTTTTGTTTAATAAAGTCTGTCTTTTGCAAACATGGTTGCCACAATAAGGACAGAAACACCATCTCCATGAGACAAGATGAGAGGCCAGGAATCCTACTTTTTACACCCATAAATAGCCTAGTATTGCTGATGTGCAAATTCTTAATAGAATATTACAAACTGGCCATACACCTGACCTGATATCTGTAATCAGGTTACTGGGGCCCCAGTGCAGAAGGGAGCCCTTCCAGAGACCCCAGCAATTACACACCAACCAACCTTACAAGAAACAGAAAGGATCATCATGGAATTTATTCAGGTAAACACAGTTTTTGAAAGATAAATGTTTAACCTCATACTTTACTGACAGTGGGACCACCATCCTGGATGAAGGTTGATCTGTCTTTGTAGTTACCTAAACCTGACTACAGTTTTCAAGACTACACCCTATGACATACATAAAAACTCAGGGAATTAAAGAGAAATTAAATTGCAAAAACTTGGGTCTACAACTAGCTATGTGATAATATACAGCTGGCAAGAACAGGAAAACTCCTGTCCTCACCAACCACTGTAAACAGAGAAGTATCTTAAGGATCTAACCTGGAACCACTCATTTTTGGCATTTTTTTCCTCTGATATCAAATCTGATTCTACTGTCTGTCTCACCAAATATGCCGATGACTACAAACTTGGTTGTGTTGTCTTTATCACTTTCTGACTCCATTGCTTTTCAAATGGCACTTAATATTACACATGAATTACACAGCAGAAATAATCTTACCCTCAGTGTCACAAATGCAGCATTATGGCATGTGGCATTAAAAATACAAGCTTTATACATATTGATGGGCAACACATAAAAGCTGATATACACAGTAAAATACTCTGAACTCCTTGCAGAGGATGACCATTCATTTAATACCCATAGAGCCTTTCCCAGCCACAAGAAATATAAAACTGCCCACCTGATTCTCTTTTGAGGTACAGAGTTGTGCCAAGCAGACAACTGTCTACTGTAAACAGGTTTTATCACACCAATTAAAGAATGCTGTACCCTGTTCTGTAACCTCCTCATATGCCAGCTGGTGCAGCCAGAGTAGGCACAGCGATTCCTTAAAAAGGGAATCAAAGGATAAAAAGATTCCATAAGAAAGGATGAAAGGAATAAGATTTGTTTTATAACCAAGGTAATTCTCCCTTTTTATGATCTATGCCTTCTTATAGGAGGGTTGCACCTGACATATAACGTAGTAAAGGACTCCTTAGTACTTAAAACTCTTTCTATAGATCATCCTCCTGGTTAGTTAAACACAAAGGATACTCAACCTCAATAAATGTTAATATCAACTGTACCATGAAACATGGCAACTTCATATCTCAAAGACTCTGAAAACCATGGAATAAACTCCTCTCTCAGTTAAACTAATTCCCTCATTCCATAGATACAGGCACTCATAAATTCCATAATTGGATCTGGAGCAAATTAAAAATCTTGAAGACCAACAGACCTTGAGCTTCTTCACCAGAATTATGAAACTAATGCATCTTAGGCTACCACAGACAGAAAAAAGGCAGTAACATGGAAGCTTATCCACGGGCCCACTGATAACATTCTTATGTGCAAATACAGATGTCAACAAGAACAAACAATCTATAGTACAGTTTTCCTCATAATACAGATACTCTGTACATCTTACCCCTTAATCCAGATATTCTGTGCAGTTTTCCTCATACTCCAGATATTCTGTGCAGTTTTCCTCATACTCCAGATACTCTGTGCATATTACTTCATAATCCAGATACTCTGTGCAGTTTACCTCATAATTCCGATACTCCATGCATTTTACCTTATAATCCAGATACTCTGTACATCTTACCTCATAATCCAGATATTCCTCTTTTATCTTGAACTCCTCCCAGTCTTTGGCCTTTCCTCTCTTATCTGGTAGGTTCATTTGGTGGTCCTCAAGATCATCGGAGAATGCCTGAAGTAAGGATTCATGGCAAGAATACTGTTCTTTCTGCAGGTATGGAGAAAAACATTACCATTAATTTGGACAGATCCCTTAAAATATCATAAATATCACTTTGTCTCTGATCTTGCTTCACTTTTCTAGGACAATATACAATTAAGAGGACTATATAGAACATTTAAAGGCCTACGCTGTCTTTTATAGAGGTGCATATAACCAGTGAGTTGTAGGTGATGAATATAATATACATTTGTGACTTTAGAATCTGCAATAGGGTTGAACATTGGAAAAAAAATTAAGTAAGCAAATAATTCAATTATAATTGTATATGAGAAAACCATGCTAAACGAAGCATCTTTTCTAGGTGGTATGCTTTTGACAGCAAACAAGATCATAGTAGTACATTCATGAAGAAAATGAACAGCAACTAACAATAGCAGAAAATAAGTATTTTTGTTAAGTAAAAGTCTCTGGCCTAGAAATTAAATAATTGAATATTATCAGACTGGTTCTGAACAGTAATTTATACTAGATATTTGGAGGGATGTCATGTCTAAAGTACCTGCATTCCTCAGATTTGAAATGGCAATTATACACAATAGGTCAGTTATGTCATTAAATAGCAAATGCTGAGGATTCTATATGGTGGTGTGGGGTCTACAATAAAATACGGGGATGGATACCATCAAAAATGGTGACAAGTGTTTGATGGGAAGGTGTGCTAGTGTTTAGCAGTCAAATGTACTGGCCACTGCTTTGGTAGTGTTCATACTTGCTGCATGTTCCCTTAGCATAGTGAAAGCCTACTTAAACTCACGTAGATGAGTGGGCTACAAAGAGCTAAAGATCAATAAGGTCAGTAACACACACACACGTGTATATGTGTGTGTGTGTGTGTGTGTGTGTGTGTGTGTGTGTGTGTGTGTGTGTGTGTGTGTGTGTGTATATATATATATATATATATATATATATATATATATATATATATATATATTAATTACACTTTTGGTGAAGGTAGTTAATTTTAAGAAGAAGCTAACAACCCAGAAAGAGGAAAGTAGTACTGAATAAGTCTAGGATGAAATATGTCTGTTGTAAGAATACATACATATGCCCATGAGACTTGAAGGAAAAAGGAATTGCCTACAAGTAATTATTAGTTTAAAGAAGGTAGTGGTGAGTAATAAACCACAATATGGCTTATTATCTCTAGCATGGAGTTCACCTAGTAGGAGTTTTCTGGAGTGGAGTGACTGTGACAGTATCACTAGTAATTGGCTAATGTAATTAGGACCAGCTTCATCTGGGTCCAGATATCAATTAATTCCTAATCATCAAATCCTAGGTCATATACTCAGGAAAAAGAGACCCCCCCCCATTTGTCAACAATGCATTTATCAACTTTTCCCTTGGTTGATCTTCCACTGGCAAGTCATTTGAATTCTCAGACCTGCCTTTCTTACTTCACCTATATGGAAACTAAAAGACAGTATATGGGGAGAACATCAGGAAAACCACTACTCAGGAAGGACTTCTGAGCCATCAGTACTCAGGGAGGGCTTTAGGGACATGAGTACTGAGGGAGGACTTTGGGAATACCAGAACTCAGAGTGTAACTTATAGACATAATTATTCAAGCAGGACATCAGGAACACCAGCTCTGAAGGAGGATATCAGGGACACCAGTACTAAGGGAGGAAGTCTGGGGACACCAACTCTGAGGGAGAATTTCAGGGACACCAGTACTGAGGGAGGACTTCTGGAATACAAGAACTCAGAGTGGAATTCATAGACATAAGTATTCAAGGAGGACATCAGGATCACCAGCTCTGAGAGAGAATGTCAGGGATACCAGTACTGAGGGAGGACTTCAGGGACACCAGTACTGAGGGAGAACTTCAGGGACACCAGTACTCAGGGTAGAATTCATGGATACCAGAACTTGGAGTGGAACTCAGAGACACCTGTACTCCTGGTGGACTTCAGGAACACTAGTACTCAGGGTAGAACCCAAGAGTGCCAGTACTGAGGAAGAACTTCAGGAGCAATAGCACTCAGGGAGAAAATATCTTGTGTTAACGTATGTGTACAATTTTATTCATCTGTTGTATTACTCTTATGCTCTGTTTACAACTGTGCAAACATGTTTAAATCAGTCTGGCAGCTCATTTATGTTATGTATTCTGCTCAGCCACTGACATGCATTCACCCAGAATGTGCCTGAAACTGGTCAGTTGTTATCAGTACTGTACTCTGGTAAATAAAGTTAAAGAAATAAGAAAAAAAAATAAATGATACTAGTATTTCAGGAGGACTTTTGGAATGCTAGGACTCAGAGAGGACTTCACAGATTAAACAGAAGGCATTTGACTTTAGGAAAGCACAGAAATGATTTAAAGTATAAAGTCTTGATTGTATGTTATGGCTTTTCTAACTGACTGATGACATTGCCAATGACATACTCAGTACACGTTTTACTCAATTTCCAGTTCAATAGAAGACCTGACTCATTTTCATATGGTACTACTTCAGAAGATGGAAGGTTCTTGTAACATAAAAATATGCAGTAAGCAATCAAACACTGCTTTATATATGGCAACAAAAGACTTTATGAAATAGGGTAAAATCAGATGAATGGAAAATTACCATATGTGATTAGACCATATATTTTAAATATTGTTATCAGTAACACTGGAGTAAAAAATGGATGAGGTAGTATCCCTCAGAAGGTGAAGAGTAGCTGAATGCAATGATAAACTGTAAAAAGGAAATCTGAGAGGTTCATATAGCCATTAGTAATTATAAGTGACTCATCAGACTTAGCTACCTGTTTTCATGTGCAGACCAATATTATTTGCCTAGTTAACTGAGATGTAAAGAATCCAACTGTATGAAAGTGTCTAGCAACTGAAAGTCAACACAAGGTAGAAAATTTACAGTATGATAAAAATCAGGAAAAAATCAGGTAGAAAACTGAAAAAGGAACCGCAGATGTACCAATATAAGCTAAACACTTTAAATGAGGAAGAAGTGGAGATTTTGTGCTAGCAACAGCAGAAAAATTAAGCTATGCAGTATGGCCTTAATTAAGGCAATCAGAATTCTAGGGATACATTCATCTGAACTCTGTGTAGATGTATATGTTGGCAGAAGCTAGACCAGAATAGCTAGCACTATATATTTTATCATAGGATGGACATTGACTTACTACAAAGTTGTAGGATGGACAGAGACTTGCTACAGATTTGTTTCCCAGTTCAATTTCTCCAAGTCTTTTGGGTTTCTAATACCATGATGGAAAGACACTCCATTCCTAAGTCAATGTATGATTAAAGTTCATGAAATTAGCTCTGTAAAACTTGGTCAGTACAATACAAAGCCAGTGATACGGTCAACACAAGTCTCTATTCATAGTACTAAATATACAGTCAGAGGAAAATAACTAATTATGTGAGCTGAAGCAGTTATTTTCCAAAAGTACAACTGAAAGGTCATGGCAGTATAGGTGAAAGTAAACAGGAGGAAGACTGAACTAAGAAAAAATTATTTTACCCAGTAAGAGAGAGACAGAGACTAATGTTTTCTTGCCAGTAATAGGATTTTGACTGAGTTATTGAGACATAACCACAACAGTTTGAAATCAAAATGGTCAGAACACCAGTGGTGGGATATGTGGAAGGAATAATAAAGACAAGTCTATTGAACAACAGCCAGTAGAAATAGGTAAATGGTATATTTATCCTTTTTTCTGTCTTGTGGCCTGTTTTGACAATTTTTCCACTTCTGTTCTTAAAGCACTAACGGAGATTCAAATCTTCCAGTACAAAAGGTAAATGCTAACCAGTACAAAAGGGACATGCTAACCAGTACAAAAGGGACATGCTAATTACAGCAGTCAGAAGGATATTTCTGTTTTTGATAAGGTGTATTCTCATCACATTTCCTAGCAGATACTGGTATTCATAGCACATTTTAAAGAAATATATTTTCTGTTTCAGATATAATTAAAACATTGAGAATATCAATCCCATTAAGATGGTGTTACAGCGATTATCATCTGTGGTATATTAGTGACCAAACATGCCTACTTTTTAATTTGGAACTGGAAAATTTAGTAGCAACATGAGAGTTAGTGGTGAATAAATGTGGCAATACGTCAGACTCCCTGACAAGTAAGATTAGCAAGGCATACACTACACTCCAGTTTATCTCAAAAATTCTTTTATTACCTCACCTTCAGATTAAGGTATACAAATACTTTATTTTTTAGTTTTCAGTGGACACAGATCTGCATTGTAAACCATATCATTACCTCTGTATGTTTGGACTGTGTTGCTGGAAGAATGGGTCGTATAAACCTCCTCTGGGAGCCGACTGCTGCTGGGAAGGGTGGTGAGGAAAACATGGCTGCCACCAGATTTATTCGTACAATCCATGAGTTCATCTGCTCTGCATTCCTGCACAAGAAAAACACTATTAATAATTGTGACCCTGTTGGACCATTAAAATGACTTAAGATTCCGACACAAGGTTCCTAAATAAAAAAACAGCAATTCACAGCTAAGTATTGGATTAAATATAAATGGAACAACTGCAAGTGACCCTCTGGCTACTGTGACACAGACAGACGTACTAGATTGTTTGAGCAAGGACCCAGTAACTTTGTGTATAATCAATGAAAATATGATTCTCAGCAATAACAGCTGCATAAAAGAGGTTAAACATGCAAAACACTGAATCTGAATTAACTGCAGAGCAAAAGGGATCCTCATCTTAGAGCACAGAAGCTGCAGTATTCAAATTTTATTTGAGACTATCTTCAGAATTAAGGCCTTGTGACATGATTTGAGGCCATCTATGATGAAAAAAAAACTTTGGGGCCATATACAAACAGTGGCAAAGGCAGACCACGACAACCTCAGTATGAACTCCCTTTTGTGACATCTCACAGAGTTTTTAGCAAAGAAGGATCCTCCGCTTTTGAGAATTATAGACTGTAAATCTTTTCAGTATGGTAAAGATATTGTTAAAAGGTATACCTTTATGAACACACAGACTCTACTCCTAAAAGTTTTAATTAAAGATGGTTGATTATTTTGCTTTCCACACCTTCATTGTAAGCTTCAAATGATAGCAATAATGATGATCACATGGCTTGAAATATCTCTAAAATGAAGTTACTAGCCATAGGAGGAGGCCATAATTTGAAAATCCCATCAGTCTGCAATGTGCTGACATTTAGTAACATAGCAGTTAAGAACGCAAAACTTATGGTGGGCCATTGCAAATGAAAACCCAGCATATGAGACTCACCCCTATAACCAAGTCAGAATAGTCTCATGTCCAAAGTAGCTTTTCTTCAAGATGTCAGATTTTGGGCTTGGAAATTCCATGTCCATTGCATCTCATGGACAATTATCACACTGAAATGATGACGAAAATGTAATATCTGGCCATTCCTAAATCAAGATGTCCCAAGAAGATCAAGATCATGGTCAAATGGGGTCCTAGGCAGGGTATTGGATCAGCTCTCCCTGCATCCTACCACAGCCTCCCTGCCCCATGATCATTCCAGTGTCCCATTACTTGGCTATTTCTCCCCAGTTACCATAAACACTGTTCAACCCTGTCAGTGTGCATATTATTTTCTTTATTACGTCTACAATGATTACAGATATTTGGATTTAATTTAAAACTTTTATTTCAAATTTGATGACACAAACACTGACAGACATTTGCCAAACAAAACATTGCAGTTTCACAAGCATGTGCTCCCATCTATGCCAATATGGTCATGCTGGGCTGGGAGGACACACGTGTATTGAACAGCGAGTATATGAAATGTATAAGAAATTACACACATTTCTTGGATGACATTTTCATCTTGTGGGATGACACCTTAGATAAATTTAAGTTATTTATGGAGTATTTGAACAACTCTAGTACTTATTTGAAATTTACATATAGCTATGACCCAAATAGTATAGCTTATTTGGATACTTTTATTAGTCACACCACTACTGGGTTTAAGTTGTGTATATATAGGAAAGAAACATTTAGTAATGCTTATTTAGAATACTCTAGTAATCACCCAAGAGGTCAAGTGAAGAACATATTAAAAGGGCAATGCATTCTTGCTGCACGAATGACATCACAATATGATGACATGGTACGGGAGGTTAAGTATATAGGACAAATGTTTAAAGAAAAGGGATATCCAAATTAATTAATTTATGATACAACCAGGTATATATCATAAGTGAATGGGGCAAGAAATATAAACCCCCATTAGGTGTAGGGCTGTTATAAAATATGCTACACAGCAACACATTAGATCACAGTGACAAGTCATACAACCATGCCTGCATATTGGAATACAGCCCATATATTAATCAGGTCAAACAAGTTATTTTACAAAATTGAAATATTTTAACAGCAGATAACACCATTCCTCAAGTGGCAGGACAAGCACCAAATTTTGCACATAAATCTGGACGAAACTGGAAACATAGTTTAGAAAATCGAGGATTGAACAACAATTATTATAAAAAAGGTCACACAAGCAAATGTGGGACATGCATACAATGTCACGCAATATCGGTGGATGACCACATAGTATTAGGAAATTTTAATACTAAGGTAACATTCACAACAGGGAATTGTAATACCAAACAGATAATATATTTGGCTAAATGCACTGTGTGTTCTGGATACTACCTGGGAAAGACAGACAGATGTCTTAAAAACAGGATTTATGACCACATGTATAGAATTAAGAAGAAAGGCACTAACAATGCATTATGTAGACACATTGAGAAGTGTGGGAACAATCATAACTTTAAATTTGGTATTTTAGAGCAGGTAAAGATAAATCCTAGAGGTGGCAATATAAAAGGTATACTAGGACATAAAGAAATAAAGTACCAATTATTGCTTGACGCCACAACACCCCCAGGTTTAAATGACAACATATCTATTAAACCTATATTAGAGGCAAGATTATGAAGTAAAGAAATCAAATGTGTAGTATATTATATTGTTGCAGTCATGCAATGTATATTTGTTATAAATAGATGTGTTTTTCAATGTATGTGTATAGTTATAGGTTAAGAACATGTAAGGTCCAGATATTTTACACAGAAGCATAGTTAGTATGTTTAGTAGATAGGCTGCATACAGCTTTAAATAAGTGAAGTCTCTGTTTAAACCTAATGGCGCCAAAAATCCTATTTAACTAATTAAGGTTTAGTGCTACACGTTCTGATGAAGTCCACTGTGGGTGGATGAAAGCGCTTAACCTGTAGCACAGCTACAAATTATTTTATTTCATTTTATCTTTTGTATGTTTTAAGAGTATTCATAATAAATTCATTCTTTACAAACTACCCGAGTCATTTTTCTTGGAACCCAGGCTACAACGTTTGCCAATGATTTGTTTTCTAGTTTCACAAGGAAAACAGACTTAATATTAATAGTAAACTTCTATGCCCTTAAAATTCACATTTACTGAAAAAACTTCGGATCATAATGGAGCTCATAAACAAGATATAGGGGACTTGCAGACATTGGACTCACCCCCAGTTTGGCTTTGTCAAGGGAAGATCATAGGCCATTGATGAGGGAAAGCAGTCCCATACAGCTACCTTGACCAACCCATATGTCACAAGATGGGTTGCAAACTGGCTTAAGGACAGAACCCACAGGGTTAGAGTTGCTGCGCTATGTCAGACTTTTGGCATCTACTTCTCAGTACAGGCCAACATGGGAGCAGATAGCTGGTGCCAGAGCCATGGCCTGAAGTTAAACGCCAAAAATGTATAGTCATACCCTTTGGGAAAAACGGTGACAATCCACTAAACACAGAAGAGGTTATCACAGTACAATGCCCCATTCGGGATGTATCTCACCCAACATCTGCAGCAATTGTGATATGTGCCTGACATACAAGGCCTTGTCCAACCCGAATTAATGGACATGCTCCACCTATAAATAGGACATGCTGGAGGGATATTTTTATCACACAGAAGACCCCTATTCTGTGATAAAAATCCCGGTCCACCGTGAGGCAGAGCACACCTCGCTAGGAAAATCTAGACCTGTGGATCATCTCTGTGTCACTGCTGGACAGAGGCACAACAAACTAATGGGCACAGTATTTTTTTCATATAATAAATGCCTTAGGGCAGATAGCCTAGTATAAACCTATGAACCTATGAACCTATGAACCTATGAACCTCACACTCAAAGAAAATGCATCTGTCCAGTGGCAGATTAAGTTTACCTTTGGGCTGTTTTTAAACCATAGGCCTCTTTCATACATTTTGAGGACCATGCATACATACATGTGTTCTTTGATTCACCTTCCTAATTATGTAATACAGCACCACTTATTAGAGTGTGTTTTAAATTTGCAGTTCTGAACATTTTCCACTAAGCAATGAGATCAATCCATTACCATATTTTTGCTAGTTACAGGACCCCCACTATGAACCAGAAAACCCATACATCATACCTGAAGTTACTAGAATCACTCACCATCCAGCCCAGCGCCATACTCATAGGTGATTTTAACTACCCCTCCATTAATTAGGAAGGATACATGATCACTAACATTCAGGTCCAAAGATTTCTTGACTTTGTAAATTCAAATGCTCTGGAGCAGGTAGTCTGTTTTCCCCACTAGGAGACCAAATATCCTAGATCTGGTAATCACAAAAATGGGGGAGTGCTGTACCCTCCCCAAGTATGATGCCCTCACGAGTAAGATCATATCTCTTGAAATAAAGGTAAAACTAGTCCCCCTACCTAATCCAAAAAAGCTTTAAGAACTTCTCTAAGGTAAATTACCCTCTATTAAAGGATAGCATATATAGCTTCCATGCTCGCCCAAATCCAGAAAACATAGAAACATGAGTAAAATGTCCAATGCAGACTGCCTCAAGGCCCTATCCCTGTATTCTGTGGATTACAGGCTTTTGAGGGGAGATCTATGTCTGGCATACAGGGCATTGTCAGACTCCACTGTGATGAACATCCTGCATATCCACAAAACAAACAGTACTAGAATTATCCATTCTAAAGAATCCTTGCTGTCATATAAATAGTTCTTTCTGGAGAGAGAGGTACGTATCCCAGAGACTACCAGTTTATGAAACAGGCTCCCCATCCATGTGAAGCAGAGTTCCTCCCTAATCCAATTCAAGTGCATCTTGGACAATTAGATGGGAAACTGGAAATTCATCCCTGGTTTGGCACTTATGTCTCTAATGTACAAAGGTAACCTGTAAATGATTTATCTCCCAAACCTCTGCTTACACTTATCAAGGATATCAGAACTTGTCAGAGATTTGGGATGCATGGCTAGGCTTAAAAAGGCCCTTGTGGTGGTTAACCTAGTAACACCTATGAACACAGACTATATAAACAACTGCATAGAAATAGCAGTGTAAGAACTAAATAGGTCCAGGTCAAACCGCAAAAACAAGCCACCCTGGTATTAATAGGTCGTACAACAAAAGAAAAAAAAATCCTGTTGAGAAGTAAGAGGGCATGCGCACAAAAGAGAATTAAGTCCCTCATTAGTCTAAACAAGTGAATCAGGGAACTAGTCAAGTCCCCGAAAGTAGACTTTGAGGTACAAATAGCCTCCAGAGCTAAGGATAACCATAAGGCATTTTTCAGTTTTGTCCCAGTGTTCAAGGCAACACCTCAAAATAAACTTTAATCATACTTTGACTTAGGAATGGGGTCCATTGCAGTTATGGTATTAGAAACCCAAAAGGCTTGGAGAAATTATAAAAGCATGAAAACTCAAGGTAATCTATTAAGGAAAAGTGAGAAAAGGAGCGGTCCATACACAGATCTTTCAGGCACATCTTTTGTAATGGCGTCAGCATATGTGAGTGAGCTCGTATATAACACCATGAAGGCTCTGTTCAGCAGCTAGTTTTCCAATGATTAAACCACATCTCAAAATCCATCGTCAGCTAGTTTTTGCAGCAGGAGAGAATGAGCTACAGTCTCAAAAACATGCTTGATGTTCAAAAATATCTCACCTATACACATACCTTTGTACATATTTGTTAGGATTTGACTGGCAAGGTATTAGATGGCAGTAATATTGCTATATTTGGGTATAAAACCATGGTATTTGTCAGTGTCTCAGGAGTCATATATATTTTTTTTTCTAGGCTCATGGCAAGTGGGCACATGTTTGCCATTGGTCTGTAACCTGCTGCATGTGAGGATGTGGAAATCTTTAGAAAAGGTCTGACTGCAACATCTGATGTTCAGATGAATTATTTTAGTGGCGATGGATACATTAAAATATGTTTTAGTGGCTAGGTGAGTAGTAGGCTTCGTATATATAAGGATGCTGGGTATAAAAACATATGAGAGAGCTGTAGTTGAAATCTCATTAATCTAGTAGTTTCATTGCTAGTTTACTGCTGAAGGCTTTGAAATGGAAAAGAGAATCCTGTAAATATGGAAATGAGCTATTGTGGCATGCTTTAACAGTAACGTGTAGGCATTGCATGTGAGGAAATAACATTTTAATGCCATACTGTACGTGTCTGTCTGGATTGCTGATTCAGCATCCCTGGGGATTACTTTTGCAATAACCATCGAGGTTGTCATAGGGAACTGATTTTTTTAAGTTGATATAATAGATGGCATCTGATGCATTAGTCTTTATTCTAGCTTGTCATTTAAGAATTAGGATCATATATCTCTTATATGGATATGCAGGGTCTTTTCCACTTTCAACACCTGCTCGCTTTTGTTTAGCTTTTTTTTTTCTGGAGTTTTTTTTCTTAATTGAAAAAAAGTCTGTCTTGCATGGGGACAGCAAGAATAGAAAAGGTAGAAAGGGCTGAAGTATGTCCAT
Source organism: Protopterus annectens (assembly GCF_019279795.1). Classification (NCBI taxonomy): domain Eukaryota; kingdom Metazoa; phylum Chordata; order Ceratodontiformes; family Protopteridae; genus Protopterus; species Protopterus annectens. The sequence continues at coordinate 1,308,192,698 of NC_056743.1, read as the reverse complement.
AGCAGTATAAAAAAAAACTTACCAAAAAATATATTGCATCTATTAGCACTTGCTCTGAAGTTTCAGACACACTTGCTTACTGCCATTTGCTTGAAAGAGCAAGTGTTTAAACTTCCACTAACTCAGTCTCCCATTTCTACATAGTCCTGTTTTACATAGCCCTGTTAATATCTGACCTTATAAAGCATATAGCCCTACCAGAAGCCTAACTCTAACCCTAAAACTCTGCCAGGTCCCAACCAGTATCCTTACTCCCTTACCTTAAAATTCCATTCCCCCTCTCAAAACCTAAAGTCCCAGCTCACTCCCTAAACTTAAAACTTCCTGACTGCATAACAACCGTAAACCTCCCCTCCTACTCTCTAAACCTAAAACTTGATTCCCACTTTCTAACCCTGAAGCTTCTTTCCCACTCCCCTATCCCTAAAATTGCTCTCCTACTCCTACCTAATAGCGGCCACACCTACCTCACTTGAACTTGAATAATATGCTCAGGTAAGCTGCAGCAGCTGCTTACCTGAACTCATATTCAAGTTCAAGCACAAGGGGCAGCCAACACGAGCTACAAGATGCCTGAGTCCATGGCTTTGAGACAGTTGTTTTGGAACACCTGGGACTTAGGTCCTTGTAGTAGAACTGTTAACAGCAGGAATACTTATTGGATAAATGGAATATGACGTCTGGTTTGTTAATGCTGCCTCTTCCATCTTCCCTTCCATTCTCCATTATTTGCAAATCCTAAAGCATAAAACCCAGTTTCATTGCTTTTGCCTCCAGACAAGAGTACTGATATTACCTCCTTAAAAAGATTCATTATTTATGCATTTGCTTACTAGGTGGCTTGGCTGGTCTATCAACACTTTTTTAACTATGATCTGGATACAAAGCAAACACAAGTATACAATTAAATAATAATATTCTATAAAATAAGATTCTAAACTCACCTTAGCCAAAGCCTATCTCCTTCCAAGCCTCCTCTATGGATCACCAGTCCTTACCAACCTTCAGTCCTGCCCACTCTCCAAGCTAGATCAAACTTGCAATAAAACTGCTAAAATTGCAGCCAGCTTACCTAATCCATTGTTTAACTCTCAATAAGCTGCATGGCTTGAATTTTCCATCATCTAAGACTGTCCCAAGTTCAGTTAACCTACCTCATACTAAGTAAACCCACTGATTGTCCCTCTCTCGTTAATCTATCTCTTCTCTCCCTCATCCCCTACGCAGTTCAGGAAAAAACTTCTTTTTGAAACATATACACCCAAAATGAACATAGGCAATCTTATATAAAGCATCCATAACAAAAGTCTGGAACAACCTCCCCTCTAATTTGTGAAACATCACACAAACAGTTCAAAATAGAACTAAAACACTTCTTCCAGAAAACTTGAATCTGCCTCGTCAGGATTCTGCCTAACCACACATTTTCTCAACTACTGCAATGTAAGTCCATGGACCAACCCTACTGAACCTTAAACATGCACCCTGCATCAATTGTACCTGTATTAGCATCTGTCTCATTCCCCTTATTTCTTTTCTCTTTGTCAAATCTATTTAATTTTTAAAATTCTTGACTACTAATGGCGTATTCCTGCATGTAATTGTTCTTGAATTGTATGCATTTCTATCATATCTCTCTATATATTAACAACTATGCTGCATTTTTACTGTACATACACTTACTGTGTTATTCTTGTAAGAATTACTTTTGGAGCATTACTCCTCAGGTCTCCACTGAAAATGGGCCTGTGCCCAGTTAGACCAACCCGGTTAACAAATGTGAAATTAATTAATTAATTAATTAATGCTTAGTAACAACAGAAAGATGGGCCAATTCAAAATAAACAAAGAAACTATACAAACATATGATAGGAGCATTCATCTGCTTGTCTAGCACTAAATAACATTCTGCACAACTATGTTCCTAGTCAGTCATTATGATCCAGTGACCAAAAACTCTTATCTGTACACAAACCTATCAAACTAGTTAGGTACTGTCTATATTTCTACCATGTTGCTAAGGTCTGGAACTCCTTATCTCTATCTGTCAAGTCATTTTCTTCCCTCCCATCCTTCAAAACCATTCTGAAAGACTTTCCAGACAAAATTGACTCTGTTCTTGTTCAAAACCAGGATAAATTATATCCCTAAATGTGAACACATACCTGTTCATATCCTTACTCTCCATTCTTCACTCACTTCCTTACTTCTATCAATTCTTCTGCACTGACTTTCTCTCTAACCATACCATAAGCCTGCTTAGGTCTATATTATATCAGCGAACACTTGAAATTGCGAATGCTGTATAATCGACCCAAACACTTCAAAAATCCAAAATGCTGAACACACGGATCAGCGATTTTTTTTCCCAGGGGAAAAAATCGCTCATCCGTAAAAAAAAAAAAAAAAAAAAACAGGGGGGGGGACCCCCACTCCTTAATCGCTCATCCGTAAAAAAAAAAAAAAAAAAAAAAGGGGGCTGGGCCCCCCCCCCATATACCATCTCTGAGATCGCACCACAGTGGAGGAAATGGCAAAGTCCCGAAAACAGCCCAGTAATTTTTTTTTTTCCCTGTTCCCCATTTTGGGTAAACACATTCGCTTACATAATAGGAACCCGCCTGCTTTTCTCTAACTTCATATTGCAATTCTTGCTTGTATTATACCAACTTACATTTAATTTCTCTATAAACTGGCTAGGATTTCTTTAACTATTAAATCATTGTCATGTAACTTGCATCTATGATTAACCCCACCACAGACAATCCCCATATCAACTACAGACACTTCTATGACTGTTCAGAAATTTGACTAAGATAAGATGAATGAATACATACATAAATAATGCCACACAGGAACGTATCTACTCACTGCTGTCAGAATACACTGTTCAGTGTTTTGCAACCCTCCCGCCCAACATACATACCTCTCAACCTGTAACTCTTAACCTCTTAGATCAAGAATAAAGTAAACTAAAAAAAATAATCAAAGACAATATATCAAAATCATGGGATGGCAGTGAGGTGAGCTAAGAAGGTAAGTTGCCAGAATAAGCTTTGCATTGACATGCCTTTCTGAATGCTATTAAATCTGAAACTTAGATATCTTTCATTATATGCAGTGTTTATTTGGTGTGCACATTATGAGGAGAGAGCTGAGCTATGCAGCAAAATCAGAGAGAGTTGAGAGCATCTATGCCCCCATACACATACATACATACATTACACACACACACACACACACCCACACCCACCCACGCTCACACACAGCCACACATCCCCACACGCATACACACACACACACACACACACACACACACACACACACACACACACACACACACAAGCAAACACAGACACACCCACGCACACTCACACAGAGCCACACACCCCCACATGCACACACACACACACACACACACACACACACACACACACACACACACACACACATGCATGCATGCGCGCACACACACACACACTTATGCACGCACACACACAGTCTCTAGAACCTCTTATTTATTACACTCAGTTCAAGTGCACAATGATTTCAGGAGTAAAAGGAAAACAAAAAATTTCCATGTTAAGACAAATTATGGTATTAACTTCATTATGTTTATTTGCTGGAAATCTAACAGAGGGCCCATTCTCTAAGCAAAAGAATGCCTTTCAGGGTGGGCATCATCACAGAATTAACACCCTTCAAGGGGCAGTAATGTCTTTCATCTACAGTGTCAGGCCCCGTAACACCCCTGGTCACGTTAAGTCCTTGATAATACTTACTGCCATCTTTCTTAGACTACCATCCGAGACCAAATGAAACGCACTGCTTAGCTCCTGTAAATATACACAAACATTCACTGTTCATTGCTCAAAATATTATTGGCTTAAAATATACTTTGGTACCCGAACCATTGCATTTATGGTCCATGAAATTCTAAGAGACACTTACGGAGCTTGGAAAAGAAAAACTCGCCAGTCAGCTGTCTGCAGACGAAAGACATGTGGCTTCTTGTTGTATTCACTGGCTACTTCTGCTAAAGCATGATGTATGCTAATGGCTTCCTCTGAGAACTGGCGATGAGGTTTGTATTCATCCTGCATATTGTAAATGAAGACAAAAGGCAGTGAGGAGGTGCATAGCTGTAAAAAGCAATGTATATGCTAGTCTATGAGATGACAGGCAGTTTATTACAAGGTACATTTTTTCAAAATATGTCTGCTACATGGAGTCAGGTGACGCTAAAATATTACAGACTAAAGATTTACACTGATGCTTTCCTAAAACAATATTGGCAGGTGTAGGAAACTGACTCTCATTGAAGAAGACTATCCCACATGAGGGATAGAAATGTACAGGTGGACCTTTTGAATAGCAAATCTATAAGCAACACGTGGAAAAAGCGCCACACAAGGCATTTGTTAGTACTTGTTTTTTTCAACTCTCAAACAACAAAGCAACTGATCAAATTCATAAAAAAAAAAAAAAAAAAACTCCAGTATAAGTAGACTGCTAACTACATTCTGGAGAGTGACATGACAAACAGCAGATTGCTGTGACTACAGTTCATAAGCCATTATGGACTGTGGTTTGATCAACAGAACTGATGCTCCAGGTGATCTTTTGAGGTTTATAGCACAAGAACTGTCACTGTAACAAGTGATATGGCATGTAGAGAAGTAATACCATTTTACAACCAGTTGATATGCTACCAAACTTTGTGCATGTACTAAGTAGCTGATATGATAGTTAATTTTAAATGTAATGAGTAAGTATTGTGTTTGAAAGAAGCTAAGGTACTGGGTCAAACATACTAAAAAAGGCTTGCTAAAAGTTATTTTCAAATGGGAAGAAAACAAAGCACATAAGGGACTGAGGTTTTAGATCACACTTATTAAGCATGAAGGATTATTTACAAAGAAAAGAGTATGTTAAAGAGGCCGTACTGCCATTTGTGTACACACACACACACACACACACACACACACACACACACACACACATGTACACACGTACACACACACACACACACATGTACACACACACACACACACACACACACACACACACACACACACACACACTACTTTTTTCCCAGATCAGTTTGTTATGCAGTGTGCACTAAGGACGCAGAGAAAGTAAACATAACGGTGTTGCTATTCCGTGCCTTTTCACTCAGACTTCTGCTTCTCAGATGATGCACTCAGGTAATACACATGGATTCTCATACTGACACATCCATTAGTTCTACATATGTCACTCTTCTTACATTTTTACCTAGGGCAAACAGAACCAAACTGATATGAGCAGAGGTAATTACTTATTAAACATTTTAATTAGTTTAAATGCTCATGTCATTTTGTTTTATGTTGACATTTCTATCTTGGATCCAAATTCCTTGAACCCCAGTCTCTTATTCTCTCAAAACAGGGAGTAAAAAGGTCCCACAGGCAAACCATTCAATAAAAAAACTGTAAGAAAGATCCAGCTAAGGCAGAGTCTTCACTGTGCAATACCTTAAACCTCCATGGGATACATGCAAATAACCAATTAATGTCACAGTGTTTCTACTACATGGCTTCTGAACGCCCATGATTTTCCACTTTTTAAGTCTTTTTGGAGACATACTGGCTATTGGTGTTTGGCTGTATTCATGTCTTAAAACTTGCTTTGAGATCAGCCTATTTTGCATACTTTTGCAACATACATTGCAATTCCAGTCTAACTTGTACATCCATGATTCCTTCTCCTGATTGCAGATCTCAACTAATTTATACAGCAAAGTCAAAGTAAACTTTATTATCATTCAGAAATCACACAAGTGCAAAAACTGAATGAATTTCTGTGTTCTGGATTCAGCGTGCAGACAGCATATAGACTATTTTCACAGACATTTACACATTAACACCTAGCTATTACATCACAGAGATGCAGGTAGACAGACTAATATTGCACACAATTAGAAACACATCTTAACACTTTCGAACTGAACACTTACTTGCATGAGACTTTGGTATTTCACAGGTACTTGGTTAAGACATTGCATTGATCCTTGCACAGAAAGAGACATTTGAGTATTGCACTGTGAACATTAAGAGTATTTTACTGTGGACCTTAGAGTATTGCACTATGTTTAATTTACAAATTTGCATGTATTGCACTGAAAGAAGAGATATATTACTGCATTGTTACTGCCCTAGATGACCTATAAGTTACAGTCATGGTGAATATTGCACTATTAGGTGAGACTGGTAACCAGATTCTTACAATTTGAGACAGTTTCTGCTGACCCATTTGGACATCATGGAGTGTAGTGGTTATTAGATTTCAGCAGCCTGATGACATTAGGGAAGAAGCTGTTCCAGAATCTCGTAGTTCTGTAACGTATGCTTCGAAAGCGCTTTCCAGATGATAGATGCAGGAACAGCCTGTAAGCAGGGTGAGTGCAGTCTTTAATTATTCCTCTGGCCCTGCTGAGACATCTGGATAAGTATAAGTCATGGATATGTGGTAAGGTGGTCTTAATGATCCTTTCGGCTGTCTTCACTATTCTCTGGAGGGATTTGCACTCAGCGGTAGAGCAGCTTCCTTACCAAACTACGATGTTGTTCATCAGGATGCTTTCTATCGTACCTCTGTAGAAAGTAGTGAGAACTGTTGTTGGGAGATTCGCTCTCCTCAGCTTTCTTAAAAAGTGCAATCTTTGGTGTGCTTTCCAGACTATGGCATTTGTATTTGTATTCCAGAAAGTCCCAGCATGCAATAATCCAAAAAACGCTCATAGGTAATTGGATTAATCTTGAGAAATCTAAAATGCTTTGAAATGATCAAATGTCTTGGATTCAAGTACTTCTGTTATATTTCTTCAGCTTACGCAAATTACCTTTTAAAGGTTTAATTGCTGTTAACAAGCAGTGTAACCCGCGGTGGTGGTGCTGTGGTTGTCGCCTCACAGTAAGACGCTGTCCGGTTCAATTCTCAGCTAGAGCGTCTTCTGTGTGGAGACATGCGTGAATGGGCATACCTTCATTGAAGATTGTGCGTCAGGCCTGGCAAGCCGGTACGTAAAAATCACCTGCCAATCATTAGCGGACCGGAGTTCTGCTGTGGCAACCCCTAACTGGGAAAAGCCGAAACACATAAACAAACAAGCAGAGCAATAGCCTATAACATCAGATACTTGTTCTGTTTACCAATACTGGCACTCTCCTTTAGAATTCCACTTGCTAAATAATGCAGATCCGCTCTTTAAGTATAAGTTGTACATTTCTCTTCATAACATCAGCAATATTAAAATGTCTCAGATAATCATCACTTTTAAAATTCTATCCATGTTCAGCCATTTTATTGTGCAGTGATTCCCAAAACATCTATACCAGTATTCAAGTCTTTGATCTTACACTAATTTCAAAATAATTGCTACTTTGCAAATACACACCTCCACTTCTATAACATATATACTTGCTTTAAAATGCTTTTAGTGTATTTTTTTATTTAAAGTAGCTGTCAATTACTTCACTGCATATAAATTTGTTACAGCTCACACTAAGCAAGTTAATTTTAATTTTACACAACTGGTAAGTATATTTAAAGCAGAATGCCCTCTTTTGTTTAAGCAGGCACAATTCATGGATAATTCCATATAAATGTGTACCCTTCAATATGCTTAATTGTTTCATACTTTTTTCCTTTTATTTTTTATAATTTATTAATCAAGACGGAGTCATGGACACTTTTTAACAAAGAGTTTGGCTACAAGGATAAAGGTGTATTATATATGGACAAATTGATTGATTTACAAAGAAATACTATTTATTTATTTATGCATATATGTAAGTAATTATTTAGGAGGTAGAAGGAAACACATACAAACATGGGTACAACATGCAAACTTTACAGAGGCAATGGACTGTGCACTGGTTAATAATCCTTTTCAAAGATAAACACAATTTTCTAATACATGTGAAAGCCAGGAGTCACAAATCACATTTACAAAACCTATATTACGAGATAATTTACATATCCAACTTCAAATCTGAAAGCATAAACTTAGGCAAATTGGGAAAAAAATTAAATCTATACTAGCAAAGGGTGGCAAGTTAAATACATTAATAAAATTAATAAAAATAAGGCATAAAGACAGACCCATATATTCCTTTACTTGCTTAGTCCTTAAAATTCTGTATTGTTTGTTTGCTTTGCTTTGTCCACCTCCCATTGCTTTCATTGTAGTTGCATTATAGCATTAGTGTCATCACTATAGTTGGTCTATGAGTGGACCTCCATGGAAGCTATATGACATTACTTCAGGTGGGGTTTTTTTTATTGTCTGTTTGCCTGCCTTTTTAGAGTACTTTAATCAGAGAGGGCATTTTATGTGTGTGTTTTTGTGTGTGTGTGTGTGTGTGTGTGTGTGTGTGTGTGTGTGTGTGTGTGTGTGTGTGTGTGTGTGTGTGTGTGTGTGTGTGTGTGTGTGTGTGTGTGTGTGTGTGATTTATTTTCACTTCTTCTTTATATTACTTTTATTGTATTTGTAGCATTTTTATATAGTTTATTTAACCTCTACATTAAATTCCATTCTGGGATTAAGTATTAGTTTGGGTCACTTCATCATTATAGGTTCATTGGTGTATACTAAGCTAATGACCACAGGGACCTTTATTAAGCCTAGCCATACATCCTAAATGTATAAAACAAGTTTTGGTGCCCTAAAAGTTATTTTAAGTGGTATATGTAGGCTAACATTTAGGTGGTCAAGCATTTAAAGGCTGTCTCTGTCCATTGGATACATGGATGCTAGTTCAGGGGTGATTTTCTGATTTCCCATGCAGTGTCCAAGTTACACTTGAATTGGCTTAGGGAAGAACTCTGCTTTACATATATGGGAAGTCTGTTCCAGAGAAGGGGTATTCTCTAAGACACATTCCTGCTCCTCTAACATGTCCTATTTATGTCACAAGCAAGTTTAAGTCCCTAGATGAGGTAGTTCTGATGGTATTTGTTTTGTAGGTATGCAAAAGTTCCATAAGAGCAAAATCCAAGGATGCCTTGTTTGCCAAGCATAGATTACCCCTCAACAGTCTGTAGGAGCTAGAGTACAGGGATAGGGCTTTGAGATGTTCCACATAGGACATGTTGTTAATGTCCTGTATTCTTTTTGTGAGGTACCTTTGTGGACATTCCAATTGTATGTACCTGTTCAGGTACATACCATATGTAGAATTGTACTCGATAGGTCTGAGGAGGGCCATTTACAGTGGAACACTGACTTTGTTTGACCATGATGACATACCCTTACTTATAAGTTGAGCAACATAGAATGATTTCCCTACTACCATAGATGCATGATGGTCAAAGGTTAGGTTACTGTCTACATATATCCACAAATTTCTGACTACTGGGTCTTGGAGTAGCCGACTTCCCAAAGGGTACTATTAGGAATTTCTTGATATTGAGTTTTAAACTGTGACTCTGGCACTAGTTATATGTCTGTGTCAACCCTACCTGGAGAACATTAGTGTGCTGGGAGGATTGTATGACTCCTCCCAGTTTGCAAACATCTGCAAACTTGGTCATCCCCAGTCTGTTGACATTAGCCCCATCTTCAAAGAAGTTCATGCCAAAAAGGAGTGGATTCTGTACAGGTCCCTGTGGGACTCTGCTAGTGACTTGTCTCTTTGTGCAGGTGAAGTCCCCTATGCTATCCATACCTCTCAACCACTTAGCCCAAGAAATCTGTATTAAGTCTGACCTACTGTGGGGACAAAGGCCCAGAAATAGGAACAGAATTTAAATATAAACTTAGAATGTAGCTACAATAACAGGGTTTGTTAAACTACATTTAGGATATGAAATCTGAAACTCAAATGTATGCCATTATTTAGTGATTTCATTCCTCACATCATCCTAGTGATTTGCCAGAAAACCACAAATTTTATGAGGAACAGAAGGAAATTTTGAGGCAAAAATCTGGACATTCTGCGAAAATATGGACAGTTGAGAGGTATGACCCTAACTTCCTGGGTTAAGTCTGACAGCCAGCTGGCTATCTAGTGTGTAACACACAGGGGTTTATACTTTATTCTGCAACTTTTTTTTTACAAGTGGGGTATTGTATTAAATGACTTAGCCAGGACAAGGTATGCAGTATGCACCATTTTGCCTGGTCTATTGACTTGGTGACTTTCTCAACAAAGTCCACTAGATTGAGTTGGCATGATCTGTCTTTGATGGAAGCAGACTGGGTTGTATCCAGTGTCTAAGGCTTTCCAATGTAATCATTTATCATTTCCATGATAATTATTTCCATGGCTTTGCATAGGAGACTAGTCAAGCTTATGTGTCTGTTGTCCTGTGGTCTGTACATGGCAATCCTTGGACACAGGAATGACAATTACAGTTCTCCATTCTTGTGTCACAAAGCCTGTCTGGAGGCTACAGTTAAATAATGAGTCAGTGGTCCTGATAATTCATGTTTCATGCTACTTAGGAGCCATCTTGAGATAGTATCAGGGCCCACCAATGAGATGTTATTGGGCTTGGAGAGTGAATTTAGGACCTACTCAGTTGTGATTGTTGGGGTTCATATTCAATGGTATTTCCTGAGCAGTGTGTGTGGGGGGGGGGGGGGGTAAAACTGGAGATGAATTTGTCAGCCAGTAGATCTGTTATGTCTTCTGGCTCAGTGTACATAGCTGAAATTATTATTAGCTCTGCATACTGCTGTGTACTGCCTTTGAAATTGTGGGCATAGCTAAAGAAAACCTGGAAGGATGCCTCAAAATTGGCTTTGGCAGACTTGATCTACCTTCTGAGTCATTTATGTAGATTGATGAGAAAGTTTTTATCCTGCTGGATACAGTACTTCCTGGTTTTCCTACGACTTTCTTCCTTTTGTTGTGCAACCTATTGATGCTGGGGTTCCACCATAGTGATATATTTTTTGAGTTTCTTTTGAACTTATTACTTGTTGATTGTACAGTCTCTCTGTGAACAATTCTACATAAACAGCTGTGTTTTCAGGTATCAGGGAGCTTGAAGTGTTGCAAGGTTATCACTTAATAATAAGGAATATGCCAGAATCTGCATTACAATAGTTCCAAAATGTTCCAGAGTTAGATGGAATCCTGGTTTTATTTTTACTTCAAGGGACATGTTTATGGTCAGACTTTACTGGACAGGATATTACACTGGGGTGTGTTCAGCACTCTCCCAAGTTTGTGAGGACCATATCTACTATGACTGTGGCATTAGTGGGCACGTGGACTATTTGGTTCTGAATGTTTGTGTTTACAAAGTCCAAGAACCTCTCGGCCTGCAAGTTTGGGGTTGGATATGATTCTCAGTTTATAGTGGGGTTGTTAGTCACCCATGAATACAGTATTGGGTCGAATGGTGAGTATCGTCAGTAAATTTAAGTATGAATTATAGGTTTCCTGAGTCACAGAGGGGGACATATAACTTGAAATGATATGGTATGAGACTTTGCCTGTGATAATTTGGAAGTGGGAAAGCTCACTTTTGTCATCCTGTTTGACCAACCTTGAGGAGAGTTTGCTTTTGATGCAAATTGAGACACCTCCACTTTTAGTCCCTCTTGCACAATAACTGGCCTAAATATGAAGAAGACATTGTAGCCCTGTACTGCTGAGGTGCTTTCCATGGTTTTAAACCAGGTTTTAGTAAATGCACAAATCTCTGCATTCTCCAGGGTGAGGAGAGCGTGGAGGGAATGCAGTTTCTTCTTAAGGCTCTTGACATTCAGCAGTAACATCATTAGCTTATTTTGCCTTATTTTTGCTATGTCAGAAGGTTTGTCAGTTTAGGATTGCCTAAAAAAGGCACTGTGTGGGAGGATAATATTTTAGCCAATACTCAAAAGCCTAAAGGGAACATGCGCAGATCATCCTTGGAAAAGCAGCATGGTCTATCAACCATATCCTCCCACAATTACTGTACCCCCTTGGAGTGACACCAGAAGATAAGCAATTATTAAAGTCAATCATTTTCTGTTCAAATTGTGGTATCATCCTTGCTGAAGATAGAATTCTGCTCACTGATAGGTTCATATTGTCCTGGGACAATCAGTCTGAGAGCTTCATCATGTCTCTCATCATATAGCATACAGAGGTATATCTCAGGTCATTTTCTTCAATGTGGTTCAATGATCATAGTGTGTGCTTGATCAATCCTTGCCCCTGATACACAACTGCCTGTGACTTTCTCCTCACTCTGCCTGGTAACAGGGACATCTGTACATCTTACAATGGAGTCTCCCATGACTGAAACATTTGGTTTGTCTGGTGTCTTGCCTTGTGAGCTTAGAAGTTTAGGCTCTGTGAGATGTGGCTGTATGTACCATGGTTGGTGTTGTTTTGGTAGAGTGCTTTCTGGGCTCCTGTGGGTATTTACTGTAGATCCAATGTCTGGGAGGTCTTTGGGGTTTAGGAAGATTATTTTAAGAGCCTCAACATGTGTGGATCTAGGTATCTGATCCATACTCTGTGTGATGGGTGTAGTGTGTACATCTATGCCAACCTGGTTGGTATTATGAATTCTTGTATGTGAGAACTTTGCCTCCAGTAACACTGTAAATAAATATCCCACATATCTTATCAGTTTGTTTAAGAATTATTTGGTAGTCAATAAATATGAGGCAATTGCTACTTTACCTCACAATGCCCATATTCACCAAGGTAGCTGTGGAGATAGCAGGAAAGTTCATATTTTGGGATTCCTTACTGGCCCTTTTTAGGTAATCAGTAGGTTGTTGCAGGAGGATAAAATGGGAGTATCTAATCTAAAATGCTTGTCACTGCATAAACTAGTGGCTATTAGCACAACTGAGTACAACAGAAGTCAGAAAGATATGTTTACAGGAAAAATTTTAGTTCTAGGTGCCTGCATTTATACAGAGCATTGCTAAAACTTGCTTCATGGAGTCAAGCTTCAGAGAGGTGCAAAACAACCAGTAAGTGAGCAAAATAGCCACTGGACAATCACAACTAGCTAAGGTTTCTTAAGTGATTTACTGCACAAAATTCAACCGGGCTACCCTCCACTGCCACTAGAGAGCAGCACTAACCCTTCCAGGCTCTTAAATCACAAACTGGACCTGAAGTGCAAAAAACAACAATCTTCAACAATAAAGCTGCCTAAAATGCAGGAAATTATGAAACTCATCAGTATTTTAAACAGCAGACATAGCAAGAGGGCAGCAGGGGAGGAAATACAGTTTTAAATGCTGTCGTAAAATACACTACTATAAAATGATTTAGAGTATAAAACTTAAAGAAAAATGCACAAAAATAACATTAATATTTATATTCGACTTGAATGAGTGCAATTTCGTAATCCAAAGTACTTACCACTAATGGATGGCATAAGATTCCTTCTGAAGTTTCTGAAATCAATGGCATGGTTGCCAAACTTGGTTAAGTCCTGCAGAAATGAGCTAAGATTCCTGCAAAGCCAACACCATTACAGAGGCTCAAAACAATCAGTAGTTGTTGTTGTTTTTCGGCTTTTCCCGGTTCTATCTGTCTGTCTGTCTATCTATCTATCTATCTATCTATCTATCTATCTATCTATCTATCTATCTATCTATCTATCTATCTATTTATTTGTCTTTGTTCACCAGGAAAGTCCGATTGGCTAATACCCATTTTCGAGTGGAGGCCCCCTAGGAGAGAAAAACTTAATTTGCTTACATTGCATTATAGTAACTTCCAGTTAAATACAGAGTAGTTACATTTATACACAAAACAGTAGTTACAGTTATACATTCTAAGATTTTACAGAGGTGGAAGTTGCAAAAGCCCACGTGAAACTTAGTGGATTGTACAGGCAGCAGTTGTGTATACAAATTGTTTTGTTATTTCAGTGAGAGGTTGAGTGTAACCTGTTTAAGGAGAGTATTTGTAGAGTATCGTATGGTGAACACAAAGTGTCAACCTTGTGATGAGCATGTGCAGGACCAGGACTGGTTAAGATGTTAAGTAGTGGTTTAAAACTACTGAGTTTGTTGCAGAGTTTTATTTGTGTGGGATATTATTCCAGGGTTCAGCAACATATTTGGAGTAGAGCAAATCTCCTGCAACATTATATTTGTAAGTAATAACAATTTGTTACTAGAGCAGCTGTCCCTTGCTGGACAGTAGGCCAGTAATAAGTTATGTAGTAAAGGCAATTTTTCTGGATGGCGAATGAGTTTGTGTGCTGTACTTGTGAATATGTTAGAATATGTTAGATAGTTGTGTAGTTCAAGTCCGTTTAATTGCTTTAAGCTATGACAATGGTGGGTCCTGGGAGGGAGATTTGTGGGAAATGTAGCTACTTTATTGTAGCAAGAGGCAAGTTTCTTTCTTTGAGTATTGTACAAGTTTGTTAGGCAGTGTATAAGAGAGTCGGCAATAAGAAGGTGGTGGCTAGAGTTTTGTTTTTGTAGTATCTGTAAGGAATCCACTGATCCTATAAAGGTAGCCTAATTTCTGGTGAGTAGATTTAATGGTGTGCAATATATGCTGGTCATATCTGATACTGTCATCTATTGTAACACCAGGAAGTTCACTGTGAATTACAGTTTCAATGACAGCATTATTTGCTGACATTATGGCAAAAAATTGCTTTTGAGTTTGGCAAATTTTGAGGTAAAAAAGTATTAACTGAGTTTTCTTGGGATTGAGCAGGAGGTTTGTTTCTTTGAGCCAGGTTTCTACAGAGGAGAAAGATTTGGGGATAATGTCTTGGAGCTTATTGATTGCTGAGGCTGCACATATTAATGATGAGTTGTCTGTATACTGAACTAAACTAGCATGGTGAGTGGAGGTGTGGAGGTCACTGCTAAATATATTAAATAGTAGAGGACCCAGGATAGAGCCCTGAGGGACACCTGTGGTAACTGGTTGAAAGGATGAAAAGGTTTGTTGCCGTTTAATAGCTTGTTGCCTTCCAGATAGGTAAGTAAGAAACCACAACAAGGAGTATTGTAAAAGTGCATGTGTGTGTGTGTGTGTGTGTGTGTGTGTGTGTGTGTGTGTGTGTGTGTGTGTGTGTGTGTGTGTGTGTGTGTGTGTGTGTGTGTGTGTGTGTGTGTGTGTGTGTGTGTGTGTGTGTGTGTGTGTGTGTGTGTGTGTATATATATATAAAATACTTGGTCAATAACAGTAGTAGTAGTATCTCAAATATCAAGTCAAACCAGCAAACCAGTGATAAAAAATAACTAAGCCAAAGTGAATCAGTCCTTTACATAAATAAATATAAAGAAGTCATGAGTTTCTGCAGTCCAGCAACCTGCCCTGCAATCCTCCGTATGGGGGTTCTACCCCCAACAACCCTGTTACTCTGAAATTGCACAAACACAGCCTAAGGACACATCCCCATGTACTGTAATCTCTGCACAAAACTACAGTAATTTTATAATCAGCTAGGTATTCATCAATTAGAATTTACCGGTTCCACTTTAACATCTGTGCATTTGACAGACTGTATGAACCCATCCATATACAGGTATGTAAAAAATGTTTATATGAGCTGATATCTTATATATTTATCACTATCCTACCCATGTCAATGTGCACTGATCACTGGTTTCACTGTTTAGGTTGTGGCGTTTGTCAACATAACTCAGCTCTAGTCACAAACAAATTAAAAAAAAAATAAACTTCATACAACGTACAAAGAAAGCACGCATGTTCCCACAGCAACATTTCCATCCTAATTCAACACCTAGAAATGAAATCTACCATATTGCAAAATAAATTAATAAAATAATAATATAAAAGACCAACCATAACTAGCTGACTGGAAAATGATATGACAGCAAATCAGAACAAAAACTACATAAAAGACATAACTAACCTACAAACCTGTAAGATAATAACATAACCCTTATTACACTATTGCAGCAATGCCACAAAACTGCCTAAAACAAAGAAAAAATTACTGAAATATGCCTCAAAACCACTAAACGACTCAGAAAAATAGTGGAAAGCCAACAATGAGATAACTCATTTATAAAAGCTACACAACCTTTGTAAAGTCTTGTTCAATAGGCACACTATGCAGTCGCTGTAACCATTTGAAATGAATGGAAAATGTTAACCAAAACTAATGGAAACAGAAAATAAATTATATATAGCTTCTGGTTTGTATAGGCACATGGTTTGTGAAACATATATCCTAAAATGGATTCCCTTCATAAGCTCAAAGTTTCAAAACTTCGAACTGCAAATGGTTGAGACCATAAGATTGAAGATTTGAAACTTTGAACGTTTTGAATGGAGATCTCTGTACAGCACGTAACGGGAAATTTACTGTTTTCCTCACTGTTGTGCAGTCTGAGTTGGGATATTTATTTAGCAGGGTGGCTTGCCTCCCTGCAAAAATGTAAATATAATTTTTTTTGTTTTTATCTTTTTTTATTACAATTTCGAATTGCAAACCTTCGATCTTATGGTCTCGACCATTTGCAGTTCAAAGTTTTGAAACTTTGAGCTTGTGAAGTAGAGCTACCCTAAAATACCTATAGAAACATATAAGTATGTGTAGGAAGCAGGACAGTTCGACCGCAGATGATTCACCTGCGGATTATTCGCCCCCAGACTATTTGACCCCAATGCAATTGTATACACTTTCAAGTTTAAATGTATATTTATTGTCTATGGGAATAGTTAGTGGACAGTTTGACCCTGGACTAATTGACCCCCAATGCATTATAATAATTATTTTTTCATTATTTTATTAATTATTCAAGTGCACAATTAATAAACGTATAGTCTTTCATTTTATTTTATTGATTTCTTTTTAACTAGCATCCATTAGGTGGCAGCAGACTAATTTTCGACAGTGTTGGTATGTCTTTACTACACATCATTCTTTATGCTTGTCCTTGTAACTCTTTTTAACTGCAGATTTTCCTGTTACATAGATAGATGGGTATGTTTATTTGATATATTTTTTTATTTTATATATTTTTTGATGCGTATATTGCAATCATAACTTCTTTATGTCTTCTTTTAAACTAACTACCTGTGTAAGCTTTTAGAATATAGGATGGCTTTCGGGTTCCTTTCTGTATTTAAATCCTTTCGGTATTAATGTTTATTTAAAAATGAGTATTTATGTTCTTTACCTGACTGTTGCTTTTATATACCTTTATAATATTTTAATATATATATATATATATATATATATATATATATATATATATATATATTATTTTATATAATGTTAAATCTGAATTATTTTTTCAATGCATTATTTCCGTAGTGTTGTTTACGTTTCTTAATGTCCACACTTTCGCTTTGTAATGCACTGCTACGGAATTGCTACAGAACTCATTTTTATTTCTCATTTCTTATGTTTAATGTTTTTTTTTTTTTTAATATAGTTTTTTACAATTGCACTCTTCTTCAGCATCATTTCATCTAGAAAGTCATTTAGTCTCCACACATGCAATAACACTAGGTGGCTATTTTCTGACTTTAGTTGTCTAAATGCCTCTGAACATCATCCAGTCTGGTACAATCTCTACCAAAACTCTGCCTCTGTCTTTTCCATCTCTACTTAATACCTTGTGCAACAGAATCGTTCAATAAAAGTACACAAACCTCTTTTTGAAACAGTTTATTCTTAATTCTTTATTTTGACTTTCCCTTCTTCACCCTCTTTTCTGTGTGACTGTGTCCTTCCAATCATCGACCCTTTATCTTTTGGAAGTTCATCTTTGCCCACTGTAATTACAGCATATTATTCTGTCATGCCTACTAATGGCCATACCTTCTCAATAGTGTTACTCTTTCTTTGGTACATCTCAGCCCTATGCCCATTCCTACCATCTTCTAACTTCTTATTCACGGCCCACATTTACATTACGCCTATGCTGCCTTTTTAAGTGATCGCTAGTCTCCCTGTACCACCCATATTTTCCTACTCCTATTACATTTTTTTCTGCCATGTGTAAGTTCTCCTCATACCATCTGCTACTGCTGACAGCATTTTTATTGGCCCTAGACTGACTGCTCATCATTAAATCCCACACATTTTTCAGGTATACATATACCCACAACCACATGGCTTCATTTATTTATTATTTATTTATTTTACATTTGTTAACCGGGTTAATCTGGCTGAGCTTTTGGCTCATTTTCAGCAGAGACCCGGGGAGAAAAGCTCCTCGAGACTAGAAAATAATTTATTAAATTTTAGTAACATAGTAGTAATAATCAGCTATAGGATCTCACAAGCAGAGACCTGGAGAGAAAAAAAAGCTCCTCAGGCAATTCAATTATACAGAGTATTAACAATTGGCAGACAAGTATGTGAGTTGTTACAAAATAGGTTTTAAACAATTAGCCGATGAAAATGTGACTAGTTACAATATTATTTAAGCTGCTTAGAGCAAAATGAGTTAATAGTTAGGCAGATGCTTATTTAAAGTGGGTAGGATCTAGTTGTATAGGAGTTTGGAAACAAGAAAGGAAAGTAAGAATGGCTAGTAGGAGATGTAGGGGAGGCAGAGTATAGGAGACAGACTAGACAGGTAGGTTGTTTTGTGACTGTAAGAATTAAGAGTGGTTGGAGATAGAGGAAGGGGAGAGGTGGGAACAGGCAGGGGAATAGTATTAGAGATACATTAAGAGTGAGGTGGTGAAATAGGTGAAAGGATGTTGGTTTCAGGGTGGTTGGCTACAGTGGCAAGACCACTTTGTTTTTAGGTATTTCCTTGTGGCTAATTTGAAACTTTTGCTATGCTGGAGGGATTTTATTTCCAAGAGGAGCTGGTTCCAGGATGTAGGTGGGTTATAGTTATAGAGAAGTCAGCCTATTTTGGTTTTGGGTTTGTAGATATCTAATAATTCTTGATTTGAACTGCGTAGCATCCTAGCAGGGGAATATTTGGATATGATAGTGGAGAGGCTGGGGCAGAAGGAGGGTAGATAAAGGATAGAGTGGATGATTTCTAGTTGGTATAGTTGGAGCAGCTGAGGGAATTCTAGCCAGTCTAGTTGCTGTAGTACTAAGCAGTGGTGTGACTTGTAGGTTTGGTTAGCTGCAAATCTGGCGATCTTATTATAGGTAGTTTCAAGCTTGGAAATAAGTATAGAATTTAGGTTTGTGAATATGTGGCAGCTGTACAGGAGTGTTGGGAGTAATAAAACCTGGGAGAGAGTTATTTGGGCAGTGTTAGTTAAGTATTTCTTGCTGCGGAAAAGGTACCCAAGTTTCTGATGAGTTCTTTTTACCGAGTTAGTAATATGGAGATCAAACTTAAGCTGATCATCTATTGTAACACCTAGCAATTTAGTACTAGATTCAGTTGAGATGATAGTGTTGCTGCAGGATAAGATGGTAAATGTACTTTTGAGTGTGGTGATGCTTTTAAGAGCCAAGTACAACCTCTTTCAAACTCTTAGCCTATTTCTACTCCACAGTTACCTGAGCCATAATGCAGCCTTAGAGTTGCTAGGATTCATGTCTGAAAATCAAACACTTAACATCTGGAGCTTGCAGAAATTAAATCTATCAATACTGCATTTTTCAGAGCAAACATGCAGTTGGAACCAAATATCAAACAAATCTAAAGCACAGGATTTTCTTCCTGGAGAAAGCCCTGTACTTCCGCACTCCCTTATTTAAATGCAGAGGAAGGGCAAAAACCACCACAATGAAAGTCCATTCTGTTTCACTACACACACACACACACACACACACACACACACACACACACACACACACACACACACACACACACACACAGTGTGACCACAAGTTATAAGTTATACACAATAATATTATTTCACAACTCCAACCAATACAGCCAAAATGTCAAACAGTACTACTATTTAACCATCACTTGAACAAATTACATCCTTACATTAAAAAAATAATGTCATGCTCCCCAGCTGCCATAACTCACTAAACTTTTGAAATTTACCTCAGGTCATTCAGTGTGAAAATATGACACATGGACAAAAAAGTCTCAAACACTAAATATTAACAACTGCCTCTATAGTACAAAGTTTCACAAAAGTTTGTCTCTATGTGGGCTTTGCATTGCTTTAGGCCCCTTATTTATATTATTCTTTTATACAGATAGTTGGTGACACATTCATGAAGAGTTAAGCAGTGAATGTATGTGATGGAGGCATTTCAAAGAACAGCAAGGAAAATAGACCATCATCTGCATAAGAAACCACACAAAAATCATTTTAATGAAAGTTCATATGCATTCTCATGGCAATGACCAATGATGGAAGGATGAGACAGAAACAAACAATTCAAGTAAATAAAAGTCCAGAAGGAAAGTATATGTCAGTAAAACCTATGTGTGAAATTAAGATGCAATTAGAACAAAAAGAATAGACAGCATGGAATTAGCCAGAGGAAACTTTTTTCTAGAAAGGGTGGTGTTAGCAATTAATAACCTGGATCAATTGTAAGGTCAAAATGGTAAGAATTCAAGTGGTAAGAGTTCAAGAAAATAAGGCAAGGCATGTATGTATATACTGTATTCTAGAATTCCTATTTAGATTGGGAAAAATGAAAGTGAGATATGTACTATCTTTGATTTAACCAACAATGATCCAAGCATTCTTTATAAGTCATTGCATCTGCATTTTCAGTTATAAAATCTATAATTTTATAATGCATGTCACTGTTTCTGAAACCTAGCAAAGCAACACATCATACCTTGAGTAAGTAAAGTACCATGCCTTTCAGCATTGCATAGAAGGTTTTCCAGGCTCTCTTTCCCCAGGGAGCTAAAGAAAAGAAACAAAAAGCATTTCAGCAAAGGTGAAAACATGTATGAATAAGAGAACTAAATGACAGTCCTGAGCCTAATGAGACATAAAAAAGAACTAACTTTTTTTCCCATCGATATCTGCAAGCATCTTCCGTGTGAGGAAACCTTGCTTGTAAGTAGGTCCTTTCTGGTCATGAGGGATCTCTATTAAATGGCTGAATTTTCTCCTGGATGTTGTTGGAGTGCTGATATCAGATCTGTCATCTAAACTCATCAGTGAAGAGCTCTTAAAGTCATCATCCCTAAAGAAAATTAAGTATTTGGCAAGTTAAGATGTAATTTCTAAACATACGACATATTGCAGTGATTCCACAAACCTGATCCTCATTGTCTTTATGAAGTAAGAGGGCACCATGCCATCCCTGAATAATCCTCATTACCTTTAGGAAGTAAAAGGATACCATGCCATCCCTGAATCCTGAAGTAGAATCAGCAGGAGGGGTTGGGTGCACACAGGATAAGAGCCTGGATTTTTGTAACTATACATTTGGCTTCTAGATTGTAGCCTACCCTCCCCAAAATACATGACTGTGCATTTTTTCTATGCAATATGCCTTTTCATGAGTGAAAAAAATCCTGAAATGACAGTATTAAGCATGGGAGAAAACTATTTAGCCAACCAGTCACACTGGAAAGAAAAAAGCATTTAACAAAGTTCATAAAAATAAAACATGGTAAATATGTGAGTTTTAAAAATTTAAATTTTAGCATATATCACTGCACAAAATAAAAACATTATTTTAAGTGTACCATGGTGTACAAGTTATATGCTTATAATATATAAAAAAACCCAGCAAGTAATCACTAGCCAAACACTTTAATATTAAAAAACACACAGAGAAAATAGATATGATAAATCATGGTATAGCGCTTTTGTCTAATCAACAGACATCTTCAGAAACATGGTGCGGTAAACGGGAATCCACATTAAAAACAAGAAAAAAATTATTCCATAGTATACACACCTCTGTACTAAACGAATCAAATTAGGTCTTAACTACATACACCGTGAAGTTCTTAAAGACTTAGTAGCCTTGAAAAGTGAGCTACCGTATTACAAAAGCTGCAAAAACACAATAAAATTAAAAGGAAGTGAAAAGTACCATAAGCAAAAAACACAAAAATGAGCATAAAACATAGCAGTGGCAACCAAATTAAAGTCTGTGAGCTCTCTTTCTCAATTCACTCGTGATAAATACACTATCTTTGTTCCCTGCAGGATAAGTGAAATCTAATCTTAACTGCCATAGCATCTCACAGTGTAAAAGTAAATTATTCCAATCATCAGAGTATGCTGAGGCTTTAACCTGTTCGATGAAAAAGAACTTGGACTTGTTAAAGTCTACGCATGTTAAAGAATGCCTGGCAAGAGCACTTTTGTTGTCTGCCCATTGCATACTGTACAAATGCTGATAGACTCTCTTTTACTGAGGGCATTATTAGTCTTGCCAACATAGAAAGCTTGGCATTTTGTGCAGAAGGCCAGATATACCACTTGTTCAGAAAGGCAGTTGAATCTACCTCCTTTTACACCTCTTTATTTTATCCAATAAAAACCCTTCATATTTGTTTTCAATATATGCACACTGGTGGCATCTGCCACATTTTTGTGTCACTGGGAATGCTGAAGAGGTGTCAACAAGTGGCCTTCCCAAAAGATCTTGCATATTAAACTTTTTCTTATATGTAAAGGACGGATGTTTAATTCGTAAAGATTTGGTAACTTCATCGCACCGAAGCATGAACCAATTCATCTGAATATGTTCAATGCCTTTTACATCCAAAGAATAATGTATTACCATATTCTTTTGTCCAGTAAAATCATCACTGTCAACGTGGGAAACAGAGTTCACTGTGAGACCATATTTGATGATCAGGGCACATCTCCCCTGTCTTTCCAACCAAACCTCTGCTTCCATGCTGTTGAGCAGACAATTAGGATAGCCTCAATCAAGGAACATCTTCCTAAGTATTAGAAATTCTTGTTGGCAGATTTCATTGTCTGATGTTAATCTAGAAGCTCTAATGTATTGACTTTTCACAATACTCTTTTTCTGGTGAAAGGGGTGGCAACTAGAAAAAGAAAGAAAGATATTACAAAAAATAGGCTTTCTATATATTCTTGTCTGCAAGCCACAATTGGGTGTCTGTTGAATTTTCATGTCCATATAGTTAATCTGGGCTGTATCAATACAATAGGTGAATTTCAAAAAAAAACTCGTACTGGTTTCAGCTGCTCGCATAGATTCAGTTAATTGATTTTGGTCACCATGCCAGATAAACAACAAATCATTTAGGTATCTGTAATAACCTAAACAGTTTGCAAATAGGCGAAGCTTAAAAAGTATGTCTAGTTCCCATTTAAGCAGCACCCCATTAGCAAATATGGGGGCACATGCGGCACCCATAGCTACACCTAGGAGTTGCTTATAATATTCTCCTCCAAATGTAATGAAGTTGGTGTTTAACACAATGTCATGAAGTTTTGTCTCTTCGGTCGATAAAAATAAATTTAAAAGGAAAAGTTTAGCAAACCTTCCCCTGCATTCCATGATACATATGTTTGAAAAAGATTGCAAGAGGGAGATTTGGACATTATTGTAAAATAAATGTAACAATTGTTTTTACAACCTTTCTGCCAGAGACAGACAAGTTTTGAATTCCATTATGATGGATAAGGATATCAGATGTATAAAGCCTGACAAGGGGAGTGGATTAGTGATAATGGACAATCTTGACTATGAAAGATGGATATACAATCTCTTTGGGTACATGGATGTTTACAGTTCAGTATCTTTAAATGAGATCAGTATTGCTTATTGTACCTGATGAGTTACTTCTATCTGATAACATTTCACAAGATCTTTATGAATTTCTTACTGTGGCCAATCCCCTACTCCCCCAAGATTTTTTGGATTCCCAAGTTACATTCAAACATATCTTCCCCCCCTGCTATGAGCCATCATTGCTGCAGGTGGATCTATTACTGAACCCTTGGCAAAATTCATAGATTTAAAACTCAAAAACTTGTTTGCCAGTTCCCACATATCATTCATGACTCATGGAATTTGTTGGATAAATTGCGTAATGTTCAGATCTGTCAAGACTATGTCTTTAAGAACTTCACAAGGCTTGTAGTTAAGACCTAATTTGATTGGTTTAGTATGGAGGTGTGTATACTACGTCATCAGTTTTTCCTTGTTTTTAATGGGGATACTTTACTGCATCATGGTTCTGAAAATGTCAATTTATAAGACAAAAGCGCTAAATCATGATTTATTGTATCTATTTTCTCCGCATGTTTTTTAATGTTAAAGTGTTTGGCTTGTGAGTATGGATCACCGTTTTTTTTTTACATTATGAGTTTTATTTTATAACCAGTTCCGGGATTCCTCATTTATTTCTTATTCTTATTGTTAGGTACACTCATGGGTGCATTAAGTCAAGATGTATTCAGACTGCACTTTCTTTATGCCCCTGTAATTAAGAAAAGCATCAGCACTGGTGAATGACAGAAAGGCAGCAGGCCACCCACACCACCATTCCATGCCCCATCACACACTTAGGGGAGGTGAACCAACAGCACCTGAGGCTCAGGTCTCCACCATTTGATAACATCTGATGCACAGATGACAGACCCCCAGTTCAGACTCAGATAAAGTGACTTTTCAGTAATTGCTGCTCAAGCCCATAGCCAGTAGACACAAATAATGTGAACTCATAAAACACAAGGATTGTGTCTACCTTACAGACTCAGGTAAGGTGAACCTGCAGCTACTGTTCAGGTGACTATTCCAGATCCAGTAAGGTCAACCCACAACATCAGAGGCTGAGATTCTCATCTGAGGTAGCAATAAGGTAAACTCAAGACATGTGCTGTTCAGTACCTCAATAAAGACTTAGGAAAAGTGAACCACAACACCTTAATTCAGGACCCCATTACAGACAAAGTTAAGGTGAGCTCACAGTACTTTGGGCTCAGACCCCTATTTTAGATCCTCAGGTAAGAATGAACCCACAACACCCTCTACTACAGGTCCATTTAAAATGAAGACTAAACAAGTGAGGATTATACCGCTAATCAAGACAAGGAAGAAGGTAAATCCATAACACCTCAAGCTCATAACCCCATTACATATAAAGGTAAGGTGAACCTACAACATCTCACTCTCGAATCCACATTTTAGACCCTCAGGAAAGATGAGCACACAGCAGCTGCATCTCAGGCCTCTACTGCAAAAAGGGATATAGCTGCTAAAGAACACTTATGATTCAACAAGTATTCATTGTGCTAACAAATCCGAAACGCTATTTCAAGAACTTCGAAATGGTTTTGACACACTAATCTGCTGGCTACAACAAAGTAAGATGTAAAAAATGCTGTTTTATTTGGAGTTATGTCAAGAAAGGCTGACCACTACTCCCATACTACTGGAAATTGACCAGGTATCAACCTGTAATAGTAACTGAAAATATGCCAAATTCTGGGTGCACTATATCAGGTTATGCCATACCTTTCACAAAAAATAGCTAATGTACTACTACTGCCCAGACATCTGTATGGAAAAATAGCTATGTATAATTTTAATTTGAATATATTCCCTTTGGACAAACTAAATACCAAATACAATAGGACAGCAGAATTTGCTGTGTCCACCTATCACCACATGGCTCCTCCAACAGCTACTGTGGCCATCTCCAATCAAAGATATTCCTACTCCCAAACACTCTTAATACGCAAACTGCTGTTCAGTAATAAATGCGCAGACCCTAATAAGCTTGTAAGTTGGCACCAACCCAACAAAGAGCTTTGCAAAACAAAACTTCTTTATTATAGGTAAATCTACATCTAAATTCGGAGACAAACCTCCAAGCAAATCCCTTCTTCTGGTATGGAATAACCTGGCATCTTATGTCAGAAGCCCTAAATAACTTCAAATATGCTTGAAAATTAGTTTTGTATAGTACCTTCTTGCCACATATGAAGTATAACCAAATTAGTTTCCTTCACTTAACTAAAGCAAGTAACACTTGCTGCTTTCAGTATGAATCGCTACCAGACTAGTAGTCATGCTACAAAGTCTAAACTTTCAGATGCAGATTCACTGTTTTTGTCTTTATTTTATCTAATGCCTTATGGGATGTAAAATTATTTCAGTATATTTCTACTTCTTGCTTGTTTATTGACTACTCAACACACTTGTATCTTATTAATGTAAACACAAATTATGTTATCTTTGACCTACTGTGCATTAATCGAGAACCTTCCCCCCAGGTCAGGTCTATAAATAAGCAGAGTCTATATTAGATGATCAAAGTTTCAAAAGTTCGACAGTCATATGGTCAACACCATACGATCGAACTTTTAAAAGTTCCAACATCTAATAAAAAATATAAACTACACAAATAACGCACCTGAGCATTTTAATCAGGGGGCCAAGCCCCCTGCACCGCCCACACCCCCTGTTCTTTAAATATACCAACTCCGAGATCACACTACAGTGCAGAAAAGGGAAATCTTCCCATTCCATGCTGTATGGAGATCTCTGTTAAACGTTTGAACTTTCAAAGGTTTTCTCATATGGTGTTGACCATCTAATACAGACCCAATAAGGACTACTCAGCAAGTATAACACAGTCAACAAAATCTAATGAAACAAATATACATATATTTAATGTTTTTCCTCAAGGCATGTTTCTCAGGTTCCTGGATCAAGGCAAAAAATAAGCTGAACCCATAATACCCAGAGTTCAAGCTGTCATTCCCTAAGGTGAAACCACAAAACCTGATGAACAAACCCTATTACAGACTTAGATAAGGTGAATTCAAAATATATTGGCTTCATACTTCTAGTCCAGACTAAAGTGAATGTATATACAAAGATTATCTTCAACCTCCCCCAGACAGAGCTAAAATAAACCTGTGACATCTGAGGCTCATGACCCATTCCACACCAGAGTAAAGTAATCCTAAAACTCCTGACAACAGGGTAACTTCATCCTAAAATTATGGTGCTCAGGTCTCATTCCACACCAGAATAATATGAATCAAACATTGCTAGGAATTAGGACCCTATTACATACCACAGTGAGGTGAATCTAATACACATAGGGCACTGGTCCCCATTCCAGACTCAGGCAGATGTGCCCGCAACATCTAGGTTTGACCAAAATGGGTGGATTTACAACTATTTTTTTAAAAGCAAGAAACTATCTACTTACATAGCCCATTCCAGTTTCTCATTGCGTATTGACTGGTATAGTCCCTGCAAACAAACAATAGTTTTGAAATCAGTGAGTGTCAACTCGTTGCCCATATTTTTAACAATCTCTGATTCATTATTAAAGTGTATACCTTCAGCAAATCTTTTGGGAAGTTGTTCCCTTCATTCAGACCTTCTAAGTTGTTGACGAACTCTTGAGCAGACATGCTCTTTCCCAAATTCTGGTAGGCACAGTCATAAAAAGAAATGGTTAGTATACATATAGTTATACATTAGCATGGCACAATAGTTACAAACAGGTCTAGTGAAATGCAGATATAGCAACTCATCAGATCTATTCAGTAAACCATATACCTCCCTACCTATAGCTGCCCTCTCACTACTTTTGCCTTATAAGAATTGATTTTGCTACCCTAAGTCTCATGGCTACTTCTCCTGGGCTTCCTCTTCATTAATTTTTACCACTCGACTCTTTCTCATTATGCAACACATTGCATTCTTCATTCAGAGTTACCTCCCTCACTGTCCTTCATTTCATGTCTACCCCTCTCACTGTTCTACAACAGAATACCACTAGTACTACAGCTCCTAAGCTCACAAGTGTCCATCTTGTTACCACTAACCTTACAGTTACCCCTCCCCCTTTCTCCTTAACATATAAGGAATCTTTTCCTATCCCCACAGTATGGGCAGATCTCTCTCTCGCTCCATCTCTCTCTCTCACTCAGTGTTCTTGACCTTCTTACTTTACACATACCTCACTTGTGGCTTTTCATGGCAGAGTTACCCTCCCAACTGCTTTACATCTCACTCTGGTCCCTCCTATGTTTCTTTAACAGTTACTCTCTCACTGCTTCTCACCTTACAGCTACCCCCACTGCTCCTGAGCACATGGCTGCAGCCCCACTGCTTATCACCTCAGAAGTGCGCTACCTGTTGTCCTTATTGGTATCCCCACTTGATGTTCCTCTTCTCACAACTCTTCCTCTGTAAACGTCTTATCACACATTCACTTTTTTCCTTCTCTGCCCTTCAACATAAATAGTGCACCTCACATTACTCCAGCCCCTTCCATTGTTCATGACATCACATTTCCCAACCACTGTTCCTCACATCACATACTCCCACCCACCGACCAATATATTCTTTTCTGTTCCTTACCTTATATCTATGCCTCCCACTGTTCCTCATAGATATATATATATATATATATATATATATATATATATATATATATATATATAACACTTTTAATTAGACAGTTTATTACTTAGTGAATTTGTTGGTTACCACTTTTTATTGATTAGACACTTAGCTGGTTAGTTAGTGAGTTTGTTGGTTAGCACTTTTTATTGAGGTAGGATCCTTTTCAGTCATGACCCAGGCCATAAGGACAATGAGATGAAATACAGAACCTTAAAGTGACAATAAATATGCACTATAGTCCAGATGTTAAGGCAAGCAAGCACTGTATACCTATGACAGATAGATGCAGATTCAAAACTACTATACAAAATACTAATATTTTGCACCGCACTTATGAAGGACTTTTGACCAACAAGTTCTCATTTGTTGTCTCTGTTATGTAGGCAAAATGTCCTAATTATGATCCAGATGACCAAAGACTGAATAGTGGTATAAGCACTGGATAAACCAATGCAGGAGCATGACACAAAGCAAGACATGCCTGCTCACCCATCCTGAGAGGAGGAAGGTGGTACTGTCTGCTGCAGTACAAGAAGAGTGAGGTTCCAGTGGTTTGTGCTTGTTACTGCCAGTCAATACACTGTAGATTTATGGAGTCATTGTGCTGAATCAAGCATATATCAAAGGGAAAGAGTATCAAGCCTGCCAAGTGTTGTGACTGCACATGTCAGCCACCAGGGGGCAGGGTTACAGCATATATTACAAATGCCCTGAGCTGTATGTTATTAATGAAAAGCTCAGGGATAATGAGACCCTGGGTAGTTTCCTGCTCTGGGTACACTTAGGGTCCTCCTTTACTTGCAGGAAGTCCAGGTATGTTAAATCTGAAACCAGTCAGACCTAAAGGTGATTAAGATAAGGGGAGCACCATGATCTGTAGGCTTACTGAAGGAAAAGCACAGGCAAAAGGTAGGCAAATAGTCCCCATAGCTGCATGTATAATGGCCCTCCTCTGGTTGGCTTCTGCTCCCAGCTGGCAGTCTGTGAGAACCTGTTGCAATGGGGTGAAATTAATGCATTCAAGAACTACAAAGATTCTGATGACTGGCAGGTACATAAGGAAAAAAAAACAAACAGAAAAAAAAATCTCCTTTATGTTTGGTCTGCAGAATACAAAAGTGGTGAGTGACGGGATAGAAAGCATCTTTCATAACTGAGTAGAAAAATCAAAGAAGCAAATGCAAATTGGCAATCTCATGAAGATGTTGCTTTATGAGGAAAGTTTGTTCCAGGTCTAGAAAGCGACACTGGAAAAGGATAGCTTAAACAAAGGTATGACAAAAGACTTCTGGGAGAAGGTGAAGGAGCAAAGTGAGTGAGAGGAGGAATTTAGCATTACAGGTAGCTAGCTGACAAGAAGCGAATGTTTCTTAAGGTTCATAAGCAAAATGGTGAGTAGATACAGCTACATTAAAAATCTGGCTTTGGTGGGGAGGGAGGGAGGCAATTCCGAAGGAGAAAGAGCATGAATGTATCATTCAATTTCATATTATCTGTACATTTTTGGCAAAGAGCATAATAATGTTGAGAATGAAGCTATAGTTAAGCTAAGGCAACAGACCATTTTGATACATAGGGTACAGCTTTATAAGAGAGTAAGCTGATGACTTTGACCAGTTTCTATCTGGCTGTCCACTTTTGTATGTTGTGGGTTTACATATGTGGAAAATGAGAGAACAGGGTCTAGGATGATATCCAGGTATTTAAAAACAAGGACTTAATCATGATGGGCATTTCTGAGTTCTGCTATTTGTCAGATAACCTTATATAGCCTGTGTATTTATTTATTTTTTTATTTGTTAACCAAGTAAGTGAACTGGTTCATCACTGATCATTTTCAGTTATGACCTGGGTCACAATGACAAGGTTAAATGCAATGTTATGGACAATTTAAAGCAGACAGTCAACCAGTAAGGCTTTGGATTATGGGAACAAAGCTGAAATAACCAGAAAAACATCTTTGGAGACACAGGGAGCACATGCATCCTCAATACAGGAAGAACCAAGACTGAACCACTGATTTTGGAGCTGTGAGACAGAGCTCTTAACATGGACGGCTCATGCTATAGGACTGCAAGACTGCAGCCCCCCCACCTGTAAAATGAATAAAATAAATTCCTCCCACATAAAAAATAAAATTAAAAATCTTTCACGGGTGGTCCCGGACTCCGCGCATGCATGCTTAGTTCTGACTGCTGTGTTAGGAAGACCAGAACTCCACACATGCATGCATGCTCATTCCTGAACTCCAGACTGCTCTGTTAGGCAGTCCGGATAGGGAAGGCAAGGAAACTCTGCCCTTCCAGCCCAGAGGTCTGTGCGGTGACGACTGCACAGACTGGAAGGTCACTGGACTGCATCACCCCAGGCTGGAGGCTCCAGCCTATTCAAGTCTCGCGGGGACCCACCAGCAGGATGCTCCAGCCTACTCACATCTCGCGGGAGACCCAACAGCATGCGCAGGCCATTATGGAGGACAGAGACAGGCGATCGCTACAGAGGACGTAGCCATTATGTAGAGCAGAGACAGATGGAGGACTTAGCTGGGGTGCTGCAGAGGATCACTACTGAGGACAGAATCTGCAGGCTGTGTGTGTGTAATGCCCCAGTTGCTACATGGTGGTGGGTAGAGAATAAGGCTTGAACCCTGTACCTTGGGCCCAAGTGGAAAGAGCCTGAATTCCCTACCCACCACTATTTGTCAACAATTTGTAGATTTTTGCCTCATATTTGTTCTGTTCCTCATAAAATTTATGGTTTCTGTATTTTTGTTTCTTGACACAGTCAGTGGTGCATTGGTAGCATTTTTGCCTGACAGCTACAGATTCTCTGGTTTGATTCTTGGCTGGGGAGTCATCTGTGTGGAGTCTGCATGTTCTCCTTGTGTTTGTGTGGGTTTGCTCTGGTGTCCTCCTATCTTACAAAGACATGTGTCTGGAGTGTTTCTCCCTGGGCCTCTGCTGAAAATTGGCTTTTTTTTCTAAGTCAGACTTTCCTGGTTAGCAAATGTTGAATAAAAATGACAAGCATTTCAATTTCAGACTTCATGTTCTTCAGAAAGTACATGGTAACACAAAACCTTTTATTCTAGCAATTGTTGAAGTTTATAAGATGGATATTTTAAATTTGTCCTTATTTTGGGGGCTGTATTCCCCCATTATTGGCTTCATCCAGGTTTTTTGTGCTAAGGTTGAGAGCTATGATGAGAGCTTAATTCACTGAATATATTTGGGGGCTGTATTCCCCCGTGTTTTGTGCTAAGAGGTTGACAGCTATGGTGAGAACGGAATTCACTAAATGGTAACCATTTAAGTTTCAGTCTTCCTCTCTTTCATAAAACAGATGATTTGTTGCAGTGGTATGTTGCTCTGACTATTTTGCACAGGGTCCTGGGTTCAATACTTGGCAATGAAATGTATGGTGGTAGCACAGCATTTTATTCTAGCACTTTTCAACATTATACAAGCAATGTTTAAAATGTATCCCTGGTTTATGGGCTTTTGCCCCCCCCCCAAATAAATTTTGGCTTTTTCCCAATTTCTTGTGCTGCAAAGTTCAGAGATACAGCTGAGTGTCAAGTAGATTTTACAGGAAGCTGAGAGCTGCAGGGGAACAAAAGTTTAGTGCTGCTTATGCTGAGTCTGCTTGCATTGCTAATAGAACAACAGGTAGCATACTTGGCTTTGATGTAGAAGGCTCTGGGTTCTACTCCCACAGTAGGTAGATGCATTGCTGATACTGTACTGTGTTGTAAAGGGGGTGGATGCTGCAGTTCTTTTTGGCAAAGATACCTAGTAACTATGAACCTGTTATCAGTTTGCCATCCATTCCCTATTGCAATATTATTAGCTTACCATTTTTTTAATGCAACTTAGGCAATTTATTCCTCAAGTGCAACAGACACTCTTTTTGTACATGAAACAATGAAATATAAAGTTGTTTGCTAGCAGCAACCTTTTCATTAGTTACAGATTTCTTTAATGTGGAATTATTTAGATGACTTTTACTTCTTCAGAGATTGTGCATATTTACTGATAATGGTGGACTGTAGAAATTTGAGTAGACTTTTATGATGGAAATGTTCTGAACTGGGCAGTTTTGTCATTATTGGTGCATGCATTTTGTTTCATTGTTTACTGGAAAATGTTCTGAATTGGGCAGTTTTGTAATTATTGTTGCATGTGTTTTGTTTCACTGTTTACTGGAAAAATGTTCAAAACAAATTTAAAACACCCTCTAACAACTGTACTGTATTGTACAAGGAATATAATTTAGTACAATCAGGAACGTGGATCAAAGAGCACATGTATGTTTCATGTGCAAGGGGCCTATGATTTGAAAACAGCCCAAAGTTAATCTTTATCTGCCACTGGCAAAATGTATTTTCTTTGAATGTGGGTTTCAATGCTGTTTCAATGAATGTGAGTTTCAAGGGCAGTGAAGTTTTAATGCTAAGTCTTGTTTTCATTGTGATACTGCATTGCTTTGTTTAGCAGATGTCTTAGTGTTTGTGCTGTAAAATGCAAAATAAAACTTTCAAATGAAGTCCAAATCATCATATGGTAAATGGGGCGAAATAGCCAAGTAATGGTTCATTGGAATGGCTGCAGGGGGGAGGCTCCATTCGACCATGATTTTGTGAGGGGGAAGGGCGGCAAACTCAAAGACAGCCCCGGCTGAACTATACCTCTCAACTGTCCAGATTTTCACAGGATGAATAGATTTTTGCTTCTTATTTTTGGTTTGTTCCTCATAAAATTTGTGGTTTTCTGGCAAATCATTTAGGAATTAAGTCACTCAATAATGACAGACACTGAGTTTCTGACTTCATAACCTTCAGAAAAATGCATGCTAAAGTAAGACCTGTTATTCTATCAACTGTCTCAGTTTATACAAGAGCAATTTTTAGTACTGTTTATATGTTCCCCCAATATATTTGGCCTTGTCCAGATTTATTGCATTAACAGGTTGAGAGGTACATGCAAATAAATTGCTTTATAGAATTAGGCATAGCCAAACCTCTCAGCTGTCCCCAATTTTGGCTCAAAATGTTGCTCTTCCCCTAATAATCCCTCCGCAAAATAGCAATTTTGGAAGAAAACGTGGAGGGTTTACAATTAAGAAATAACTGTAATAATCAGAGTTATAGATTACTTTTATTTCAGAAACGCATGTAGATTCTTTTATTTTGTCGTCTGCTCAAGTTAGCAGTACTAATAAAAAGTGTCCCTTCTTTGACAGGTTCCCAGCTGCATTGTGTGGCTATTTTATATTTTTGCATCAAATTTTTGGCCCATTTTTTTTGGCAAATTAGTGGCAAATCATTAAAGACTGAAGTTAGAAAATAATGACAGACATTTGAGTTTCAGATTTCATATCCTTCAGAGAATTCATACTAATGCAAGACCTACTGTTCTATTATCTTTCTAAGTTTATAAGAGCAATATTTAAAAATTCTCCTTATTTTTTGGTCTTTGTCCCACTTCTACGTATGGCTTTATCCAGATCTCTTGTTCTGAGGTTGAGAGGTATGACAAATGTGTCAGGGCCATCACAGTCAGCCAGTACATTTCAAATTGTGACATACATGTTGCACCCCACTCCACCATGTAGTGACTCTGGATGTGTCCAAGCAAGACAAGGAGCAGTTATCCAGTGTAAATGTGCACAGTATCCCACATCCAAGGTAGACACAAGTACTACAGTGGCTTTTCATCTGTCCTTGATTTTGCAGAATGTTCTGGTTTCTGTCATATTTTTATACTGTTGATTTATGCTTATTATTACTCAAAAAGTGCCTGTTGCTCTGTGTTTAAGTAGCAGTGCTTTAATGACCATCAGGTAAGCTTGTCTGAGATCGTAAGTTGCAAGTAAGCTTTAATAAGCATACTGTTAAAGAACTGCCAACATTGAAAGCCTTTCTGTTGTTGCCATGCAGAGAATACTTACATAACTACATAATGTATAAGCCTTGGGTATTGAAATGCATATGACAGTATTTGTAATAAAGGACAGGATTACATTATTTTAAGAAGCTCATTACACTTGTTGGAGAATTTCAGTCATCTCTGCAGGCTTTACCCGTAAACTAAACAGAATGCCAATCATGTGTGGTCCATAACCTATACAGTAATCCTTTAAGCAATGTATCTTGAGCTTGTTTCTTGTTTGCTTTTCATTTTTTATTTTGATCATGTTTTCCCCATCAAACAAGTAGATAGTTGTCAGGCAGCAGGTCTTTTTGGATAAGAAACATTTTTACAAGTGGGGTATCACAGAGATTGCTACTTTCAGCATGTTACTTGGTACTTTAATAAAGCTGAATATAAATTATAATTAGAACTGCAGTGCAAGGAGAAGTGGTTTGAGATGAGTGCTGCTTGTTTGTCTTGTACTTGATTCTGACTGGCATTCCAGTAATGTATTTAAAAAGTAATTTACTTTTTCATGCCTCACAACCTTTTTGTTTCCATCTAGATATTAAGTAACTTGTCATACAGCCACTGCACTGAAATATTTTTTTTC
This sequence comes from Protopterus annectens, assembly GCF_019279795.1. Classification (NCBI taxonomy): domain Eukaryota; kingdom Metazoa; phylum Chordata; order Ceratodontiformes; family Protopteridae; genus Protopterus; species Protopterus annectens. The sequence continues at coordinate 1,308,157,937 of NC_056743.1, read as the reverse complement.
TTCTACACTTCATTTTGTCTTGATTGGACTCTCATAATGACGGTTTGGCACCCAGGGCAGTGTATTTAATTAAAGTTACAATTTTTGTGGTTTTGAGCATAACTCCTCCCCTTTCTAGTTGGCCGCACCCCTTCTCATTGACCTCACCCATTCAGCTGTCTCCTGCAGCCCCCTACTGATTTGAAGTCACCAGCCACCACTGGTTCTTAACCCCCTAAGGCACAGTCCTGCCCACAAAATAGTTCAGTGCAATTGTTGCTTATTATAGAAATAACTATGTACATAAGATTCTGGTTAGGTAATCCAGGAACTGTGTGTGTGTGTGTGTGTGTGTGTGTGTGTGTGTGTGTGTGTGTGTGTGTGTGTGTGTGTGTAATTGTGCACACATAATTCTTTACTATTTCAGGATCATGTACAAAGATAATCATGCAAAATCAACTGGCAGACCATTTATAACACTGGGGAGTAGCAGGAGTCATTGCTGCGATGCTTAAGGTACACATGCACGAGCATGTACTTACATGCACGCACACGCACACGCACACACACACACACACACACACACACACACACACACACACACACACAAAGGCATAGCACTAAAGCTATCCCTTAGTCTATCCCTAACCTACAAACACTTGCATGTGTTTGCACACACACACACACACACACCCTCAATGTTGAAACTTTTGCTATAAATTAAGGTTTAGCCTTTCCTATTCCCTCTCAGTTATGTAAAATTCATAAATCCAATTCTTTCTCCATTCAACATATCATCCACTTAACCAACTGTGAACCCAAAAATGGCATTCTACAAATGTAATGCATGTGTGTGTATGTTGATATATATAAATATATATATATATATATATATATATATATATATATATATATATATATATGTGTGTGTGTATATATATATATATATATATATATATATATATATATATATATATATATATATATATATATATATATATATCTATATATATATATATATATATACATAATTCTACTTTAAAACCTCACAAACCCATATGCTCGAATCTTGTAAGATGGAACCAGCCGGGTCCTGGACTATGCGGTATATAACAGTAACCTTCTTGGTGGATGCAGGATGGGGAAGTTATGCAGTAACACATTCACAGGCAATTCATTTTATTTTATATTAGCCAAGTAAGGCTTCAGTACAAATCTGGTTAAGTGTTTTAACTTTCATGGAAGATAATGCTACTATCATACTATACCCGAGGGCCTTTGTCACATGTATACTGTCATACTACACCTGAGGGTCTTTGTCACATATATAGTCATACTACACCTGGGTTTCTTTGTCACACGTAGCATTATTCTTCCTCCAATCAATGCAACAGCAGGACATTTCCCAAGTGGTGTGGAGAAAGAATATTCTGGCAATACAGTGTTTCTGATATGGCTGCTATGCCCATATGGTGGACTGTGATCAAGGGCATTGGTAGAAATACACAGTCTATGCCGGTATGTACATTTTAAAACAAAGGGGGAGTCAGTCACCATCGTGGAACTTCTTTCCAAATTCCAATTTCCAACTTATAGCGACTGGGGAACAAGGTGATTCTGGGTATGTAGTCATGCTCTCTATGTATGTAAGTCTCAGAAGTGGTTCAGACTACATATACCTAAATACACTGTGTCCTTGGTCTTCCTGCTACATTTAAGATTCCTACAGGTTGCTCCGATGTGAGTTGCTGGTGGTCTTGTGCTCCTTACATTGAAGGATGGGAGTTACATATCTCAGAGAACTGGGCTCCTTATATAAGTGAAAGCAATGAAAGTTTTTTTCTTTTTTGTAGGTTAAATCAGATATGAGGGCACAGCTGGCAGGCATGCTGTAGTCACTGTTTGAAGCATTGGGGACGGGCACATCCTGTCTAAAAAAATAAAAGTGTGAAAATGTACGGACAAAAATCAGTATGTAAGAGGAGTAATACTGGCTTTACTGCTTTGGCAGTGTATTTTCAGTCACAACTCATGAACCCAATCCAACCATCACAGCTATTTTTGTTATTTCCAGTAGAGAAATACTGGTAGCTGTGAGCTGCTTGTTTAGAGTATTATTTTTGGCATCAGTGTTCCTCCTCAGTTGACAGGTACAAGTAAACATCCTTCACCCTATTTTTATTTCTTGTTTTTCTTTTTTTTTTTTTGTATTTTATTTTAATTAACTTAATGTTTGGCAGTGGTAACCAGATAGGTGTGCACTCTCTGTAGACTTGAACTGGAGCCCTGAGACATACCTCTCCCAAATGTCCAGAATAGGTTCATACTAGGCTATCTGCCCTAGGGCATTTATAAGCCTAGCCAGAGTGCATTTGGCTTTCGCCACCCATTTTAAATGAATTTTGCTATGCCCTTTTTTGAGGTTAGTATACTGTGCCTCTGTCTAACAGTGACACAGAAGTGATACCCAGGGTAAACCTATGATCTCCCATCCACTCATCAAGATTTCTCTTGAAGAGAGTCAATGAGGGACTCTGCCTAACCTGGACTGGGATTTTATTCCAGAGTGAAGGGAGCCTCTGGGTTATGAATCTGTCCCAGCAGCATGTCCTATTTATTTCAGTGCTGAGGTTCAAGTCTCACGAGCGCATAACTCGATGGGATTTGGATTTTCTGAGGTGCAGCATGTCCATTAATTCGGGTTGGACATGGCTTTATACGTCAGGCACAGATCACCTCTGAGCAGGCGGTATGCCACTGAGTAGAGCTGGAGTTTCTTTAACCGGGCAGCATATGGCATCTGTTTGAGCCCTTTGATCCTCCTGGTGAGGTACTTTTGGGGTCTTTCCAGTTGCTGCAGGTGTCTGGTAAGGTACATCCCAAAAGGGGCATTGTACTCAATTATGGGCCTGATGAGGGATGAGTAAAGAGGCACGATGACTTCCCCTGATCTAGATGTGAATCCCTTCATGATTAGGTGGGCTATATAAAATGTTTTTCTAACCACTTTGGCCACATGGTTTTCAAATGAGAGATTGCTATCAACTTGGGTCCCCAGGTCCCTAATTACTTCTTCCATACTTAATGGATTACCACCTATGTGGTAATTTGTGGGCACTTTGTTTTTGCCAAAGGGGATAACTATACACTTTTTGGCGTTTAGCTTGAGGCCATGGCTCTGGCACCAGTTGTCTGTTTCTATGAGGCCCTTTTGTAGGATACTTGTTTCGGCTGGAGAGTCGATTATGGCGCCTAGTTTGCAGTCATCTGCGAACTCGGTCAGCCACAGTCCTTCCGTGTTGGCCTGTACCTCAGAGAAATATATACTGAACAAGAGAGGTCACAGGACTGAGCCTTGTGGGACGCCACTTGTAACTGGTTTGGAGTCTGACATGGCTCCAGCAATTCTAACCATGTGGGTTCTGTCCTTGAGCCAGTTTGCAACCCATCTAGTGACATAGGGGTTTATATTTAAGCTGGTGAGCTTATCTATAATGCCAGAGTGGGGTATTGTATCGAAGGCTTTTGCGAGGTCCAGGTAGGCTGTGTGGACTACCTTCCCCTCGTCAATGGCCTTGGTGACTGTTTCAAAGAAATCGTCCAGGTTTAAGAAGCAGGATCTGCCCTTAACAAAGCCGAACTGGGTAGGATCCAGTGTCTGTAGGTCCCCAATATCTTTATTCATGAGGTCCATGATGATCCTTTCCATAGCTTTGCAGACCAAGCTAGTCCGGCTGCCAGAGAATGTCCAAATTGTCTCATATTTTAGGTTTGTTCCTCATAAAATATATGTAATATATATGTAATTCTATCTAATCAAAATGACAAAAACAGCACTCAGTGTTGAGCGAAACTAATAAAAAAACACTGAATGCAACAGAGAAACGACTCCCAAACATAGCCTAACCAAATTTTATTCAATGCTTTTGTCAGAAAGACTTCTTCAGAAATACAAAAATATAAAAACTTCTTGCATTTAAATACTTAACATTCACACCTAACTTTGCATTAAGCAATTATTCAATAAACTAATTTTTCTGTTTTAAAGGAAAACACATGAATATAAAACCATACAATACAACTACACACCTAACTTTCTATCTTCTAAAAAACATTTAATGTTAACTATTTAAATGCAAGAAGTTTTTATATTTTTGTAATTCTGAAGAAGTCTTTCTGATGAAAGTGTTGAATAAAATTTGGTTACGCTAAGTTTGAGAGTTGTTCCTCTGTTGCCTTCAGTGTTTGTTTATTAATTCTATCAAATCAGTGAGGGATGAAGTCTGTAAATAATGTCAGACAATTGAGTTTCAGACTTCATTTCCTTCAGAAAATGCACGCTAATTTAATACCTGTTTTTCTAACAAATTACTAAGAGCATAAGAGCAGTATTTAAAATACGCTCCTGATTTTAGATTTTTGTTTCCCCTCCCCCGCCATTATTTTGGTTACATCCAGAATTATTGAGATAAGAGCTTCAGAAGTATGTCTAGAGAGAAAAAAATGAGTCAGGTTATTGCAATCAATACGTTATTTAACTGTTTACTTCATATTTTGCATCTGTAGATGACTACCAGTGCATACAGAAAATCAGGAGACGTTAAAACCGCATAAAGATGAGGCAGACATAAAGAAGGCTGTAACCAGCAATGTTGGATGCACAGTGCTGGTAATGAAAATGCATAGATGATGACAAAGTATTTACAAACAATACATAGATATAATAACATGTCATTTGCAAAAAAATAACAGTAGTCACTGTAGTGAGCATTGTAATAAACCTGAACTGAAAACAAAGAAACAAGATTTTTACGGGAGGATTAAGATGTAGGAATTTTTTGGGCAGGATGACATGCTTTCTTTGCAAAATATACAATGCATTGTGGTAGTTGATCTAAAACGTCTACAGATATTATAGGTTAATGATGAAGGTAATGAACTGTAAACCAGCTACATCCTAGATAATTTGATTTATCACTACCTTCAAGTGCAATGTGTGTGATTATATAAATCACAGAAAAATGCAGAATGCTTGGATCCCCCTCAGAGTAAGCATATCATTCATGTGTCTACTGGGCTTTATAAATATAGAAATACTCATGAAGTAAATGTGTATAGAAAACAATGCAAAACATTCCTCTTTCTCCTTTTAGCTTTCCCCTGATTTTATAATACCATAGGCACACTATAAACTAGTGTCTTAGCATCATAGGTTCTTACTAGACTCGCATCCAAAAGACACCATAAAGAAGCTCCAATACAGCACCCAACATTAGCAGGGGGCTAACAGTGCCCCCCGCCCATTAAGTGGAATGACTTTCTCCACATATCCCTGGAGGAAAATTGCAGGGAATAGTCTGACACAGCTGGAAGAATTTGCAAAATACTGTGCTACACACACTTCTTAACAGGCTAGCAAAAAGTAATAAAATATTATAGAAAATACATTTGTAAATCTAAGGCAAGAATTATAAAATGTAGACTACAGACATTAAACATGCAAAATTCCTTTAATATTTATAGGTTCACAGGTGTTTACTAGGCAAATAACCACTGGAGCCTTTATAAGCCTAGCTAAGAATCCCAATTGTATCCACAACTTTGTGCCTTAGAGGTTATTTTAAGGTGCATAGGTAAGCTAGGGCAAGATTAACAGGCTACCTCTGTCAATTAGAGACATGGGTGCTACACCCAGGGTGTATTTCTGATTTCCTGTCCACTAGTCCTAGTTTCTTGTGAGTAGGGTTAGGGAAGAGCTCTGCCTTACACAGATGGATAGTCTGTTCTAGAGAAGGCAAACTCTCTGAGACACATACCTACCCCTCCATTATGTCCTATTTATGTTGCAAGCAAAGTTTAAATCCCTAAATAATGAAATTCTGATGCTGTTTGTTTTGCAGATATGCAAAATATCCATCAGAGTGGAGTCCAAGGATGCCTTGTGTGCCAGGCTTAGATCACCTCTCAAAAATCTGTAGAAAACAGAGTATACAGACAGAACTTTGAGGTGATCTGCATAGGATATGTTTTTTATGCCATGTATTCTTTTTGTGAGGAACCTCTGTGGATGTTCCAGTTGTTGCATCTGGCTGGTCAGGTACATACCAAAGGGGTATTTTACTAAATAATGGGCCTGATGAAGGCCAAATACAGTATAACAATGACTTCCTTGGACCTAGATGTGATGCCCCTGCTTATAAGTTGAGCAACGTAGAATAATTTCCTTACTACCTTAGACACATGTTCATCAGAAGTCAGGTTACTATTTACATGTGTACCCAAATCCCTGACTGCTGGTTCTGCTTCTAGGGGTGTGTTATTGATGAGGTCATTTCCTAGGGTGACTGACTCACTAATGGGTACTATTATACATTTCTTGGCATTTTAAGCCGTGGCTTTAGCACCAGTCATTTGTTTGTGTTAGTCCTTCCTGTAGGATGTTAATTTCTTTGGAGGATTCTATGACTACACTTAGTTTGCAATCATCTGCAAACTTGGTCAGCCAGACCCCCTTGACACTGGTCTTGACATCAGAGAAGTTGATGCCAAAAAAGAGCAAACCAGAGCTCTAAGGGACTCCATTAGTGACAGGTCTCTTTGTGGAGGTGGTCTCCCCGTCCTGACTTCCTGTATCCTGAGAGCCAGCTGTCTATCAAGTGTAAGACATATGGGTTTATACCTGTATCTATGAGTTTGCTTGCAATGCCTGAGTGGGTTATTGCATCAAAAGTTTTACCCAGGTCAAAGAAGACAGTGTTTTACCCAGGTCAAAGAAGACAGTGTGCACCAATATGCCCTCTTCCATTGCTTTGGCAACCTCTCCAAAGCAGTCCACCAGATTGAGTAGGTATGATCTGCCCTTGATGAAACCAAACTTGGTTGGATCCTGTGTTAGAAGGTTTTCTAAGTCCTAATTAATTACTTCCATAGTAATTTCATATGAAACTAGTCAGATGTTTGGTCTATAGTTTCACTGCACAGGAGATATTACTTTGAACATAGACCCTATGGAAGTATTCTTTTTTTTTTTTAATAAATTTTAAATCCACGAGAGTATGTTTCCTCCAGGTGCATAAACTGTCTATTTAGTGCTTGTTTGAAAGCAACCAGATGTTCATGCCATCTCCCCTTTGAGACTGCTCAGACTCATTTTTGTTTTTTTCCCCTCTATGTTTTGTGTGCCATCCTTTTTACCTAAAAGCAAATGTTAGCAACTCTTTATCTCACCTGATGGATGAGTTATCAGTTATTAAGTAAATGATTGTGAAGCATTGATTGAGGTTGTATTTAATGGATGCCAGAACAGATGTCAGGGCAGCTGTCTACATTGGGTATTAAGTTACAGCTAATGTTCAACAAACACACTGCCTTACTGGCATATGGGTAGAAGTGCCCTGCTGCCATCCCTCTTTGAAGTCTGTCAAAGCTCAAGACTCCTCCCACTGCCTATCTGTGAGGGTGAAGAACCAATCATCTGGTAGGACAAGGACAGCTCTTCACATTCACAGACAGAATACTTTTAGTTTTCTTGTGCCACGGTTGCAGTATTGTTTACATAAGAGGTGTCCTTCCAAGGATAGCTCAACTTCTGTCCAGTATATCAGAGTCTTTACATGTTATAGGCACCATATATCACACTTTTATTCCTGCACAAGATGTAGGGAATAAAGGTGACACATGGATGCAAACACTCTGAACTTCTTTGTCACCAGTAAGAAACACTATTATCAAATGTCAGCCTGAAAGCCTTTCTGCTGTGCTGGTTACCAAGCAATCTTCAGACAAGTACCTTATTGAGGTTTCTTCTCTCCTTTTTTTTCAGTTTGGAACTGTATTCGTGTTCATGTCATTCAAGAAGGAAACACGTCAGTGTGGAGGCAGATTCCCTATAAAGACCACCAAGATCAGCGTCTTTTTTTGCATTGATGCTTCCTACACCCATATGAAGTGCTCTTCCTGTCAAACATTTGCCCTAAGACCCTACATAGTTGCTTATCTTCCCTATCCATATACCTTGAGAACCAACAACTTAAACTGTTGGCTCAGGATGCTATGGCAGAATCCTCCTGTCCCATGGGTCAGCCATCTGCCAAAAAGGCCAGAAAGTCTAGGCCTGAACCAGTTGCTGTCCAGAGTCCCCTAGACATTAGTCTAGTAGCTAGTGAAAGCCCTGAAGGCTCTCCAGTGCTTGCCTCAGATTCTTCTGTCACAACCTTGTCAGAGGCCGGTATGGATTCAAATTCTCGCACGTCATTGGAGGCTTTTCTGTCTATTCTGGATGTTGAGGGGGAAACCTTGGCTGATTATTTCCAAGGGGGATTCCTCTGATTTTAGTGAGGAAAGATATCCCTACTATGATTACTGAATTCACCAAGGAACTGAACTTCAGAGGGTCCTGAGGGTGGTTGTTCCACTCAAGAAGAAGAAGTAGAAAACTAAACACATTACTACTGTTGCTAAACATCCCCAACATTAATGACAGAATTTTACTCAGGGTATAGTTAATGTTTTAATACCTTGAAGCCTCCTCAAGGGGAGTCAGTCTCTGCCCCTTCCTGGCCTTCCACTCCTGTTAAGAGGCCTAAGAAACTGGATTTCTTAGATGAGGACTTGGATTCTAGGGAGGAATGTCTTGCATACTCCTCTCAAATTCCTTCCACTCTAGACTATTATTCATAGGAAGAGGATTCTTTGAGTCCAGATTCCCCTTTGCAAGAATTATCTTTTGGGGATACTATTACCTGTATGATGGAGTATTTTAAATGAGATTGTTCCAAGGTCTTTGGCATTTAATAGAGGTATTATGAGCTCCTACAAATGGAGTCTCCCAAGCCGTGTGCTGTTCCTCCTGTTTTGACAGCAATTTTGGATAACCTTTTCTGCTGTGTCTGTTACTCCTGATTCTCAGCCTTCAGTTCCTAAGGAACCTGACAAATTCTACATGGTGCCTGAAGATTGCAAATTTTTGTATAAGTGCCCTTCTGCTGATCCTTCAGTGATTTCAGTTTTCTCTGATAAACCTTCTATGCTACTACCATCTACTAACCTCCTTCCTTCAGATAAGTGTAGCCAAGCTATGGAGTAGTTAGGTAAAAAAGGATATAATGCCACCACTCTGTCTTTTATGGCTATTAATTACCAAATCCACATGAGCAGGTATGTTTTGGCTCTTCCTTCTCAGGTTGCTAACGTGGTGTCTGACCTTCCTAATTCTGATGGGAAGGCTTCAGCTCCTTCCCTACTTGGGTCCACTTCCCAGGTCACCCATCACTCCATAAAATGCAGTTATGATGCAGCTGATGCCTTTTCCAGGGTTGCTTGTTTTAATTCTATGGTGAGGCATTATTCTTGGCTGCACCTTTAGGCTTTACCTGATGATATTAGCCAAGCTTTTGGATACCCCTCTGGATAACAAAAGTCTTTCTGGGACAGCTGTTGCTGACCTGTTTAAGTCCTTCCAGGATAGTTGTAAGGCCTTGCAGAAACTCAAACATATTTTTGTCTCCCCTAACCCCAAATTCTAGATGAATTACCCTTCTAAGTCTGCCTTTGCCCCTAGACAGACTTGTCCACCTCCTAAAGGTAAGGCAGGTTCTACGCCTGTTCCAACTACTAAATCCACTCAGACTCCTTCATCTCCAAAGCCTTCTTTTCAAGACAAACCTGTCTCTATTTGATGCTTGGCCTTCTCTTTCCCTCAGTCAGGTTCCTTTGTCTCTCTGCTTTTCACTGTCTCTTCCAAACTGGTATGGGATTATCTCAGACACCTGAGTGCTGTCTATCATTTGTCAGTTTCATTGCTTTTTGCAGGTTTTGCGGGACATAGCTGTTTCTTTATCTAGATAACCTGCTCATTCAAGCTCCTTATCCTAGTAGTCTGTTGCAGTATATCCACTTTACCTCTTGGCTTTTACAAAGTCTGGGCTTCACCATAAATCTCAAGAAATCAGTTCTGATACCCTCCCAGGATCATGTTTTTCTAGTTTTCAGGTTTCAGACTGTTCTAATGTTGGCTTCTCTTCCTGTTCCCAAGATTTTGTCTCTGGCAACCTTTTTCCAGTCTCTCACAGCCAGGGAATTTCTCACAGTTCTGGGATTTATGCCCTCCACTATTCCCATGCTTCCTCTCACCAGGATCCATATGAAGAAGTTTCAACTGTACCGCAAGTCAGTGTGGCTTCAACATTGCCACCCCTGGAGTTCCCTGTTCCTTTACTTTCTTGCCTCAAAGTCAGGCTTCAATCATGGATTCAACAACTCTCACTCAATCTAGGACTTCCATTCTGGGCTTCAGTTCCTTCTCAGGAAATGTTCACGGATGCCTCAGACTCAGCCACAAGAAGCCCCCTAAAGGTTAAGGGTGTCTGGGCTCCTCATCAAAAGACAGACCATATCAATATAAAAGAGCTGAGGGCTCTGCAAGCTTTTCATTCCCTTTTCACCCCCGCCCCGCTCAAAGTCTTAAGCCTAAGAAGTTAAGTTTGTGGGTGTTTCTGCCATTTCACACTGAGCTAATCGAAGGAAGGATACTGAGCAAACTCGGATCTATAATATATAACATTAAGTATCCTGTTTTTTTGCTTATTTTTTTTGAGTTATTTATAGCACTTTGTCTACTGCATACTTTTCTAGCTAGTTTCACTGTGTGTGGGGTATTAACTGTAAATTGTCCACTTTTATTAAGTATCTGTTTGGGTTGTTTGATTCTGATCTCCTGCCAAGGAGAGTGTCATATAACTTGTTTGCAGTTAAAAGCTTTCTCTAGAGGCTCCTTTATCTGTTTAAAACTTTAATTTAAAGGCTCACTGCTGCTTTTCTGCTGTGAGAAACATTTCTGCAGTTTGTTGGTGGCTTTGCAGTTGCCCACCCCTACTGTAAATTTGATCTGGGACACTCCTCCCAGTCTAGTGTTATTACCTCACTACCTAATACAGGGAGAACATTTGAGAAGGCCAATCCACTTAGTTTCTGCTCCTCCCTTCTCTCTTTCCACTTAAAAAAAAAAAAAAAAAAAATCTAAGCTTGTTTCCTGCCTTTCCTGTGGGTAGTCTAGTCTGGATACAGATTTGCTGTGTCCAGAACTGTTTGTAGGCTTCTGAGCCCCCAAGCTTTCTGTGTTGGAGGGAAGCCTTCTAGCTTAATTTGGTTTCTTGGAAATAGCCATTTTTTTAGTTTCAGCACTCGTCTGTTTCTTTGAGCTCAGCACTTGTTCAGAACTCATTGTAAGGTCTAAAGAAGCTGCAAATTACTACAGCACTCAACTTTCCTCACTTGACTAGAGGAAAGCAGTTCTAGTACTTAACAAATAAGCACCTATCCAGGCATGAAAATATGTAGTGCTGTAGAACAGGACCAAAACTGAACACTTCCAAATAGCTCAGCGGAGAAAAAACAGCAATAATATCGTTGTCAAACAAGTATTTATTCCACCACAAGTAAAAAATGACACAAGCGCTTTCGCTCGGAAACTTCCGAGCTTTTTCAAGTGAAAAAGCTCGGACGTTTCAGAGCGAAAGCGCTTGTGTCATTTTTTACTTGTGGTGGAATAAATACTTGTTTGACAAAGATATTATTGCTGTTTTTTCTCCGCTGACCTATCCAGGCATGTCTAAGGGTCAGCTCCTGGTGTTTTCTCATGTCTACCTGATGAATCTGGGTATCTTGGGGCAATGCAGCAATTGCCTCATGTATGCAGACAATCCTCTCCTCCTACCACCCAAAACTACAACCTGCGAGAGATGCACTTATATAGCCAAACTGGAATCACAGCTCTCTTCACCCAAGACTGGACTAGACAGTCAAGAGGAGAAGGTAAACACTTGCACTGCACCACACTCATCACATAGTCCCTCAAAACCTACACCACCAAAACAAACACACAGAAGCACAAAACACACACCTACATTCGTGGAGGCTCTCTGTAAAAATCTGCCCAAGCAACAGGGACCTTCAAAGCAGAAACACAAGCAACCTCCACCCCCCAACACAACCCAAATGACACACAGCCCACAAACTCAGTCTGCCACTCAACCACAGCCCATAAGGCATAATAACGTACCCAACACTCTAGTCATAGGTGACTCTATAGTCAGGCACACTGATGTTCCACTCACCAGGCTAAACAAGGAGAAAGTTACTGTCAGCTGCCTGTCGGGTGCCAGGATCCGCCACATAATGCATGCACTCAGATCACTCCACAACAAGTACAAATATGACTCTGTCATTGTCCATGTTGGTGTGAATGATCTGAGACGTACCTCTCTGGACTATATGAAAAGGGACACGGAGGAGCTATCTGATCTTGTAGCCCAAGCAGGTATGACCCTAGCCCTGAGTAGCATACTGCCATCACCCAGAATTATACCACAGTACAAGGACAAAATGATTGACTTCAACAATTGGCTAAGCTTCTGGTGTCATTCCAAGGGGAATCCAGTATCTGTCTGCCTGGGATGACATGATCGACAGACCACGATGCTTTGCCAGAGATGGCCTGCACCTGTTGCCCCTGGGATTCCAGATACTGACTAATGCTCTAGCCGCCCCTATAGTGCCTTTTTTAGGCAAGGTTCAAATGACAAATTCACCACCATAACAGGTACAAGCAAGCAAACTCTGAGGGTATTGCTTCTCAATGCTAGAAGTCTAAACCTCAAAATGCACTCACTCGAGGCACTCCTTAAAATGGAGAACATCGACATCTGTGCAATGACACAGACCTGGTTCAAGGCTCCAGAGAGTATGCCTGCATTACCAGGCTATAATTCATACCACACCTATCGGCCATTTACCTGGACCAAAACACTAAAGACGGAGGCGTGTCCATATTCATTAAGGATATCCACACCTCCAGGCTAGTTTCTCAGCATAATGCATCCGAGATTATCCAAGTGCAACTAACTCTGGGCAAGACCACAATCCAAATTGTAGCTTGCTACAGATCCCCCACCATGCCCCAGGATTCCCACTCCTCATTTCTTGATACACTGGACAATATTAGGGTACAACCTAACACCCTAATAATGGGTGATTTCAACTACCCCACCATTAACTGGGAAAACTACTCATGTACCACACTTTTTGTGCTCAACGTTTTCTGGAATTCATAAATTCCAGTGCCTTGGCTCAACTTATCCACACCCCCACCAAGGGCAGCAATATCCTAGACCTGGTTATTACCAACATGGGCAACCAGTGCTTCACACCAGGGGTCAATTCCTCGTTGGGCAGATCCGACCACAAGCTAATCACCCTAGACATCAACATCTCTCCCCACCCTCCATTAGGGAAACCACCGTAAAAAATTTCTCCAAAACCAACTTCATGCTTCTTCAAACAGAAGTGGCAAACTTCACGACATCCATGCTGACGGGCAATAGAGGAATGACTGCTGAATCCTACACAAATGCACTTTATAAGCACTTACACGAGTGCATGGATCGTGCAATCCCTAACAGATCTAAGATGCTATCCTCCAAAAAAAGGAAGCCAATCTGATGGTCGCCTGCCATAAACAAACTCTACAACAGAAGAAAGAAACTGTTGCAAAAAAGAGTAAAATCCCATGATTGGAGGAACTCCCTGGTCAGCCTCAGTAAGAAGCTGAGATCCCTCATAAAATCCTCCAAAGCTAGTTACGAAAACTGGAAATACTGAGTGTATCCATTTGTATTCCAAGTGCACGTCCCTCACCAGTGTCAGTGGTGAGGATTCAGACTCTGTGATTACTGTCCCAGCATGGGGATGACAAATAGTGGTGCCCATCACATATTGGCAGCAGTGGTGGGCATCACACAGGCCACCCAGAAAGCCTATTCCACCTTCTTTGGATCTCAATTTTGTTCTTGAAAAGTTGACTCAGGCTCCTTTAGAACCTGATAGTTCAGCTTCCTTGCAACATCGTACTTGGAAGGCTGTTCTTCTTTTGGCTCTTACTTTAGCCCCAACAGAGCGTCTGAACTTCAGCATATCATGCCTATCCTTCCTTTTTAGTTTTTCACAGAGATAGGGTGTCTCTTTGAACTAATCCTTCTTTTATGACCAAGGTGGTTAACGAGTTATCCCTTAATCAGTCTTATTCACCTTCCTTCCTTTTTTTTTCTCCACAGTCTGCTAGTGAGAAGGTCTTTCACATTTTAGATCTGCAGAGACAGCTCATGTATTATTTGGATAAAACAAAAGCAGTTTGCAAGTCTGAGCAACTCTTTGTTTCTTTTCATCTCAGGACTTTGGCTTTTTATAAGCAAACCATCTCTCCTGGGTTTCTAAGGCTGTTTCCTTTTGTTATTCTTTTCCTGCAAATGTCTTTTTTCATTTATAAAGACACATTCTTCAGGAGTTTGCCTCCTGTGTTACCTTTTTCAAGAGTTTGGACACCAGTTCCATCCTTGACACTGCTACTTGGTCCTCTGTTCATACTTTCACTAACCATCATGAACGGGATGCTATTTCCAGGGCCAGGACAGGTTTTGCCAGGGCCATTCTGCATGGGTTTGTAGAGAGGTCTTCTGTACCTTCCTACTCCCAGATTTCCTCTTAGCTCTTGTACTTATAGATAGGTTCATAGATTAGTACTAAGCTAAATGCCCTTGTTAGCCATTTTAAGCCTAGCCAGTTATCCCTTGTGAGATTCAAACTCTGCACCTTGCGCTTGTAAGGCAAACACCTTAACCATTAGGCCACCCTCAAAACCTACTATTTTTTCTGTGAAGAATACTGCACCAGTGATATGGAAGGACACTATACAGTTGTGTAAAATATACCACCACAGTAGATGTCCTTCTCTTCACTGTTGCAGTATTTGGTCCCTCCTTCCTTCCCCGTCTGTCCTTGCCTTTGCCTCATTGCTTTTGTTACCCTCCTGGCTGAGGGACTTAAACTTCTTTTTCCTTCTGGATGTACATGTTCTCTTTTTGTTCCCCGAGGGTACTCTCTTCCTCTGGGCAATTCAATTCTGAGCGATTGCGTCTGTACATCACCTTTATGCCCTACATCTTGTGTGGGGAGCATACATGTGTCGTACAGCTCCGATAAGATTTAAAGGCTTTGGTATACTGGCCAGACATTGAACTCTCCTTGGCAGGAGATCCCTTCTGTGAAGAATACTACAACAGTGATGAGAAGGACATATACTGTAAGATTTTACACAACTGTACTATCTCTTAGGATATTGCTATTCTCAAACTGGGTGATCAGCAGCACAGCTCAGATAAAAAAACTCCTTTTGGGTTTTACTTCCTCCTGTGCCTTTTATATTACTGCTTGTATAGTATATTCTGCTGCTTTGACTATTTTTTCTGATTACAAATGTTATACTTGTTTCAGTTTTTATTTTGACTAGCACATTAAGGTCTGCTGATTAAAAACTTCATTATGAAGTTTTGACAGGGAAACTTGCTGAAATTGCATTTTTTCTTAGGGGTTATGATTATTTGATGCAATTGAATAGGATTACTGTACTTTAAACAAAATGTTCTCATTTAAAATACAATTTATTCACTGGTTTATATGTTAAACATTACTGACAGGAATTGTTCATCACTTTAAGATTATTTTTTATTTAATACTGTTTTCGGCTGTATCCATTCATTTGCACTGAAGCTAGCCTTCTGTGCATGAATTTTGTACTTTGGACTGTGTTACTGAAAATACCGGTATCTTCTCATTGCAATGTACAGAGTAGTACCCCTACAGAAATAGTCTTTAGATTGCTGTTTGAGGAAAAATAGTGGGATTTGTCAATCTTCTTACTGGGATGACTATGCAGCCAGTATCTGGTACTCAGCTGGCTACTTTCTCGCTCCTGGACTTGATAGATTCAGCATCTCCTTCCATTTTTCCCCATCTACACCTAAAAAAAATGAAAGATTAAATCAAATCCTATGCTTCAGCCTATAGCTTATGACTGTGCAGTAACCTTAGCTTCAGACAGGCTATGGGACCACTCGCCTTCTCTTACCTTCAGGTCCCCTGGGGTGGTCATAGTACCACACCTGTGCATGACATAAGGGTCAGACACATCCACCAGGCCTGTACCATTGTCTGCTGCATGTATAGGAGAACTAAACCTTTTAGATGCAGGGGAAGCCAGGGGTGCGGAAATTGTTACCGATACTGATACCTTCCCCCTAGGGATTTTCCCACTAGTCTAGTGTATGCCAGGAGACAGAGGTCCCAGTAGGTGGTGGAACAGCAGTCTATCTTTGTTTTCACCTTTGTTGATAGCTATGGCTAGAGCCATTGTTCAAGCTGTTGATTACCAGGTATATACTGGGGTTATGAGTGACATTGGTGCCTCCACCACTAAGCAGTCTGTTAGGGATCCTCCTTTAGAAGGATTCTGTGGCTGAGGATTCTGACCTCTCTGAGATCAATCAATCTGATTCCTCTGATGATAAACAGGTACAAGAACCCAAAGAGTTTTCTTTTTTCCAAATGTTGACTAGATTTAGAGGTGTATTCAGCTGGAAGTTCTCTCTGCCTGCCCTCAAGATTAATAAGGATTGTGATTTCTTGAAGGATGAAGCTCTGGACATTAAGACCTTTCCTCTATTAATCCCAGTGTTGGAGGATGTCTTCAAAAAAGGTTGTAGTTCCTCTCTCTTTATTGAGGCTGCGCCTAAGAAACCGTTTAAAAAAATGTAGGCCTTGCCTGGCCTCCACACCCGTTTGTCTGCTGACCCTGCTTTACTGTCCCCAGTGACTTTTTTTAAGAAGAAGAACACATCTTCTTCTAACCCAGTCCCTCAAGGTATACTAGGCAAGTGGCTAGAATCTCAGGGAAAGAAGCTGGTACAGTTCAATAGTCCAGCACTATAGCTTTTAAAATTAAGTAAGAGTGTTTTATGTTGAAGTTTGTGTTATGATGCATGTTTAGACATGTTTGCTGCATCGTTGCCTGCAGAGCAAAAGGTCTATGCTAAAAATATTGTCTTCAATGTTTCTTAGGTGTCAAAACATGTCTTAGTGTGTGCCTTGGCAGGGGCTGATACTATTTCTAGAAATGCAGCATTGTGAGTGGTGCTTCAGAGGCATGTTTGGTTGAACTCCCAGAATATTTCCCAGAATGAGTTAAAAATGAGATTTTGAATGCTTGTCTTCACTGTGATTATGTGTTTGGTACAGCAGCTAATCAGATCCTTAAACACTGCAATGATGGAGGTAAACTGATGCAAGGAGTATTAAAAATGTTCCATATTCCCAAGTTCTTCTCCTTTAAGCAAGATAACTTTCAGTGACCTAACAAGCAGAACTCCCAGTTGAACAGGAGCTAAGGCAATTAAAGGAAATGACAAGATGACAACTACACCAAGCCAATCAAGAAGGATTCCTTTCCTAGAAAGGATACCTCCTCCTCTCCCAACTTATGACTATGCTGAGGCATGGCTCCCACCTTTATCAAGTCCCCCCATCAGGTACCTTCTCTTTCAAGTTAGATCTCATCAAGGTGGCTTAGCAACCAGTGGTTTCAAACAAATAGCTGCTAAACATTGTTGGCAGGAGGTACAAATGGCAGTAGAAAAATACACCTGCCTCTGTACAGGGGGATTCACCCTCGTCCACTGGATTAGACTTTGTTATTCCCTCTTGTTCTAAAGAAAATGGTGGGCTCAGGGGGTCATAGGACCAATCCCTCTTTCAGAAAGTGTGAGAGGTTTCTATTCCAGAATTTTCTTGGTTTCCAATTGTGGAGGTTGGTGTTAGACCTTTCTTTTCTAAATACATTTGTCAAGATCTCCAAGTTCAAGATGCTCACACAGCAGACAGTGCCTCTCTGTTGCCAGGTAACTAACTGTTTCATGGTGACCCTGGACTTAAGAGTGCCTATCATCATGTCTCTATTGCTCGTTGCTTCAGGAGATAGCTGAGATTTGATGTGTCTGGTTCACACTATCAGTTTTGTATTGCACTTTGAGCTATCCATTACACAGCAAAGTAATCATCAACTGCCTTTCTCCAGTAGTGGCCCAATTTTGGACACAGGGAATTCACACCTTTCCATACTTGGATGACTTGCTGATATGTGCAGGGTCTGCATCTATGTGTTTGGAATCTCTAGAATTCTTGACCTTATTCTCATATCTAGGGTTCAAGCTGAACCTTCAAAAGTTGTGCCTGACACCCTTGCAAAGACTAATCTTTTGTGAGGTGCTTGATCAACTTCAACAATAGAATGAACTTTCTGCCTGAAGACAAGTTCCTTTTGTACCGCACTGAATGTCACCTCAGAGAGAGAATTCCTAAAAATTCTTGGACGGATGGCATTCATGAATCTTATGATACCACTGGCCCATCTTCACAAGAGAAATATTCAATGGTATGGCCAAAGTTGTTGGCCCTAACATCGCTATTACCTGGAATCCCAGTTGTCAATGCTGCCATTCATCAGATGAAAGTTATAGTGGTGGAGAGATTAGTTGAGTATCGATACAGGGCTTCGTTTCTCATCTTTGGTGCCAGTACAATCTGTTCAGACAGATTTGTACAACTTCTCCTGGGGAGCTGTGTCAATGGGGATGCACATGCAAGCCACTTGGGAGACCTTGGATACATGAAAGCACATGCTGGCAGTGATTCACCACCTTTTGACTCTGAGTCTGCTTCTAGTGGTTACAGACAACACCAGAGTGATGTGGTACCACAACAAACAAGGAGGTATGAGATCTTACCCTCTGTGGCAGTTGGTAATGATAGCCTGAAAGCAGGCTTCTCAGAATTCTCTGACTATTCAGGTAAAATATATACTGTCAGAGCAGAGTATTGTGGCAGACAGATTAAGCAGATCCTGGACAGAGCCACGCAAGTGGAAGATCAAGGCAGTGGTGGTCCAGAACATACCTCTCAACTTCTTAGAGCAAGAAATCTGGACAAAGCCATAAATAATGGGGGACAAAGGCCAAATAATAGGGACACTTTTTAAATGTTGCTCTTATAAACTTAGAAAGTTTTTGCATTAGCATGAATTTTTCTGAAATGAAGTCTGAAACTCAAATGTTTGCTATTATTTTGTGATTTTTATCCCTTAATAATTTGCCAGAAAACCCCAATTTTATGAGAAACACTAGAAACATGAGGCAAAAATCTGGACATTCTGTGAAAATCTGTACAGTTAATAGGTATGGTCCAGAATTTAGTCTAGATGTGGGATAAACCTCAAACAGATTTGTTCACCTCATTTCAAAACAGACAGCTGTAGGAATTCTTTTTAAGACATCCTTGCAGCCATGCTTAGAGGACAGATGCACTCTCAGTCCCTTGGACAGGAATATTCCTGTATGCATTCTCACCCTTTCCTCTGATTCACAACACATTTCTGAAAGTTGGAATTGAAATGCCAAAGATCATTGTGTTGACCCCTGTTGGCCCAGGCAGTCTGGTTCTCCCTGTTAATGGTATTGGCCAAAGGCAATTACCACAAACTTCCTCACATGCTGGATCTACTCATACAGTCTCAGGGGTGACTGGTGCACCCCACTTTGAAGAAACCTCCATTGGCAGCCTGGATGATTCAGTCTTGATTCTGTTTAGGCACTCATTTCATAAGAATGTGCAGCAGGTATTAAAAGAGGGTAGAAAACCTTAAATTTTCAAATGGGTGATGTTTTCTAAGAGGTGCCTAAATGTAAACAGTGGATCCATTGAGGTTAATATTCCTCTGGTCTTGAAATATATGTGTGAGCTATTTCAGGATGCCTTACTGCATGCACCCATTAAAGTGCATTTAGTGGGCAGTAGTCTGCCAATGGGACCTCCTCTTTCTTCTCTTTCTCTAAAACAGTTCATGAAAGGAGTATTGCATATGAGACCCCCTCACAAGCAAATGCCTCCTTCTTGAGACCTAAATTATATTCCTGAAAATTTGAACTTACCACCTTTTGGTAGCTCATGCTGATCTCAAATTCTTAACAGGATAAACTACTTTGCTTGCTGCTCAGTCACCTGCAAGGGGAGATTTTGAGCTGCAGGTTTTCATGGTACGACAACCTTACCTGATATTCAGCAGGGATAGGGTTGTGGTATGCACTAATCTATCTTTAATGTTAAAAGTGGTCTCAGAATTTACCCTCAATTAGTCTGTTAATCTCCTTGTGCTCTTTCCAGAACCTAAGAATAAGGGAGAGAGGATATTTCATACCTTGGATGCACATAATGAACTCAGGTACTTCCTTGACAGAACAAAGCCCTTTAGAAAGACTGAAAGGCTTTTTATTTACTTTCCTGGGGCAAAGAAAGGTCAGCCCATCTGTGCTCTATCCATTACATGTTGGTTGCTCTCTGGTATTGTTGTTTGTTACACCCATCATGGAAGGGCAAATCCAGGCAAGGTAAAGACACACTTCACCAGGGCCTTTTCCTCTTCTGTGGTATAGTGGAAAGGAGTGGATTCTAGAAGTAGTTTAAAGGCAGCAACTTGGTCCTCTCTCCATACCTTAATAATGCACTGCAAACTGGTTGCTTTTTCTAGATCCAGAGCAGACTTCTCAATGACCATTCTCCAGGAGTTCTTGGACCCTTATCCTTCTCCTTCTCAGGTTAGGTAAGCTTTGGAACTCCACCCATATGCCAGTAAGACAGTGTTGTTGATGAAAATAGTACACTTGCATAAGTGCTATTTAACTGTAATAGCAGATGTTTATAGAACACACTGCCTTACCGGCAGCATCTTTCCACCATCCTTCTTTTGCTGGATGTATACAGTTGTGTTCTAGTTCAGCAACCATTTTTGTTGTGTGTGTGTGTGTGTGGGGGGGGGGGGGTTGGAAAAGTAGGTGTTCACAAATCTTATGTTTCTATCTGCTCTTCCTGTTGGACCTTAGAAACCTGAATAGATTCTGTCTGTCAGTGTGAAGGGCTGTCCTGATCTTGCTGATTGTTTCTTCACCCTCACAGACAAACAGTAGGAGGAGTTCTGAACTTTGGTAGACTGCCCGAGGGAGGGTAGTAGGGCACTGCTACCCATATCCCAGTAAAGAAGTGTGTTCTACAAACACCTACTGTTACAGGTAAGTGGAAATTACACACCTGTACTTTCATACTCACAGTCCTGTCTGGCAGAGAACGTGCCTAGTTTAATTATCCCTGAAACTGTCTGACTTAAACCTTTAAATGTTTCTGATGCTACTAGGGGCAGCAGTCTAAAGAAATTACGTGATTATACCTGTTTTCTGGCTTTGCAGAACTAGTGTGTATTTGGATGAAATATGCTGAAATATGAGCTTTGACTTGTGTTTCTCTGAAAAACAAATACATTGATGGAATCATTATTATTATTATTATTATTATTATTATTATTATTATTATTATTAATAATAACAATAATATTATTGTTTATCCTGGCAGTGTGAAACCAGATACTTTGTCTGGCAATGGGTATGGGGACTGTCTGTTGATAAAATGATATTCTCTGCTGTTTGTTATGATGCTGGTTTTAGAGGACCACTGTTGTAATTAAATGAAGCAAGCTGGAATAAAAGCTGTGACCACTGTTTCTGAGGAACATAAATACATAATGTAATACCCATTATTTTTTACCGTGGAAGGGTCAAATCAGATATGTGTGTGAGCAGTGGGCATGGGGGCTGTGTGTGGATGAAATGATTTGCCCTTCTGATTGTTGTTATAATTCTAGGTTTGCAAAATTAATATGTATTAGGGTGAAGCAAGTTAGAATACAACCTATGATTACTGTTTCTGTTTAACATAACCACATTAATGCAGCCATGTTTAATGCAGGCAAGTCAATCCAGATTGCTTGGGTAGATACTGAATACAGGGGTCATCTGTGGATCAAATGACTCACCCTGATATTTGCTGTTATAATTCTGGTTTTGAAAGACTAATGTGTAATTGAGTGAAACAACCTGGCATACAAGCTTAACTACCATACCTTTGAAAATATACATCAGTGAAACCATAACTATTTTTTATCCTGCTGTGGTCAAACCAGATACTATAAGGCCACTACATTGGCTATACCTTTTACTGTTGGGGTGGGATATGTCTATCTGTGCTGTGATGCTGTTAAATGACCTACCATAACACTTATGGGGGTGCAATACGGCTCTAGTATGCACAATTTGAAAATTTGTGGCTACACCCCTAACTGTGATCTCTACTTATTATTAAGACAACCCAAGTTCAAATGAGCTATATGCACCCCTTAAGTATAGTTTCATGTGATCTGACTTTGAATGTTGAGAATGTGGGTTTCTTGTTTCTTAGTGTGGGGGGTGGATAAGGTGGATAGTCCAGAAATGCATGAACCCAATTTTAGGAGAATATCTGTGTTGGTGAATGTTTTAAGTACAGAGCAGCAGAGGAGGTGAGAGTTAGCAAGTTTAGTTTCCACCCTGAATAATGTAAGTAATTTAATGGCTAATGTTATGGCTGTGAGTGCAGATAAAAGTGAACATGTGGCTTTGCTTGTCTTTAGACAGTTAAGGAGAGGTTTGGTGTCAAAGCTGTAAGGACTTAGGCATGAAGCTCAAAACAGTGAGAAGGTGAGGTAGAAGATGATATGATAAAGAGGGCTAGATTTAGATGGCAGAGGCCTATAAAACAGAATGTTTTTGTCCCATAAAGATACTTTAACCATACCCTTCATCTTGCCTCCCTCATCTACAAGCTCTTATCCTCTTCATCACTGCCCTTCTTATGCCAGCACTCTGGCACATAGTCAACTCCAGTGGTATGTAGGCAATGCCAGTAGTTATCAAGATCTCAATCTTAAGTGGCAGCAACTTTATTTAAATCACAGAGCAGGAAACACAGCATTCTCCATACCTGACCCTTCAGCCTAAGACATACTTCCACTAAAACTTAACATTTTGGGTTATTCAACTAATAATTCAGTGTAAATGCAACTGCTTCTTAAACTTGGCATGTCCCCAACATCTCCTCTCCAGGGATTACCTGCCTGCTATTGCACCCAAAACACAGCCATGCATAACACATGTGCACACACACGTACATACACACAGCACTATTTTATTTCCTTTAGGCCTTTGCTATATCCCAGCCTATTCTTCTTCTTCTTCTTCCTTCACTTTTTCCTATTTTTACTCTTTAGCAGGTCATCTTACCCACACTCCTTATCTATCCTGAATCAGTCTGTTCAGGCCAATTAAATACCTCTTTTCTTTAAATAATCTTTCAGTTCTCTTAAGTTAAATGCTCTTTCTATAAGCAATTGTTAAGAATAACAGACAGTAACATTCTTCCCTTACTGATTTCATGTGTGTGTGTGTGTGTGTGTGTGTGTGTGTGTGTGTGTGTGTGTGTGTGTAGGGGGATATGGGTTTGGGTGTCTTTTCTCCCTCTCACTCTTACACTTTCTTTCTTTCTGTGTATATACACATTAGTATATAAAGAAAATGGAATTTATTTGCGACATTGTTGTTTTTCTATATGTTTACTTATTTCGTACTGCCTTGAGCTAGGCTTGTAAATTCAAAATGCCTTTCAGTATCTGTTGATATGGTTAACAAATCATGAAAATAAAACAGTGACTTAGGCAGAAACACAATGTCTTTAACAACCACAGTCAGAAAACATATCAACAAAGAGATCATATCTTCATGCTTCTCCCTTTTGTGAAACTTTTCTTGTTTTTTTGTTTCCTTCCTAACATGCGAAATGCTCAGCCCCTACTCCAAAAAACATCAGCGGCTCAGGGGCACAAGATCATCACTTAGAACAAAGCTGGCTAGTCCTTTTTTATTCAGGTGAAAGAGGTAGAAATGTATTCACACAGTACATTTGACCGAGTAAGCAACGCACGTGCATCAAACCAATAACAAATAATGCATACTGGCTGTAGAATCACAGATTGTTGCCTTCCCAGGATTCCGAATCCTGAACTGACAAACCTCAATATAATTAGCCAAAAGAAAAGGTTTGGTTAAACTTGTTAGATTGTACAACAGTAAAAACAGTACTTTAAACCTGACATCATCACTACAATGTAGCTAGCCATAATTTTGTCTTACTAATTATAACCTACTCCCATCCACTAAGAATTACTGTTGCTCTTACAAGTAACTGACTCATGTCAACTGACCTAGCCTCACCCAGTGAGATGGATATGAAGCCAAGGCATGCATCTGCAGCCAATCAAGAGCAAACCTGGCTGCAATTAATTTTTTCCTGAACTCATCCTGAACATCACAGCCTTGAGTCAGTGACAGACTCAACATTTTCTCAGTCAAAATATATGTAACTCCTATGGGAGCAGACAATCATATGTGGTCTAGTCAATGTGACTATGAGAGAAACAGAAAAAAATATATAAAAATAAACATTTATTAAAAAACAGGTTAGCAGTGCTATCTAGAAATGTTTTTTTGTTTAGGAGGGGTGGGGTTACTTTTGACTAAAAAGGTGGAGTGCGCTGATCCCAACATTTTTATTTATTTTTTCAAGGAAAAAAGGACACTGTTTTACCTAGCTGTTTAATCTCTGGCACATCACCCCCGCATACATGTATATGTGCACAGTTTTTAATTTTTTTAGGTTTTTGTTCATTTAAAGGATATAAAGATAGTTCCATTTCCTGTGGTTTAGCAAGTTCACCCCTTCCTTGCACTGTCATGCTGTGTGACAGCTTTGTATTTATGTCAGTGTTACAGGTGCGAAGAAAGAGAAGAAGTAATAACTTTTGCAACCAGTCAGCAACATTACTCAGAAAATGAAAGGACAAGCTCAGTGCTAGGAATTACACAGCTGTGAGGAATGTGTTTTAACAGGAAACTTTGCATTAAAGCTTTCATGTTTTAATGTCACACAGACAAGCTGAGCTGGTGAAAAGACACGTTGAGTGCTGGGAACTACAAAACTCCATGGAATGTAGTGTAGCAGGAGATTTTCTTACTTTCATGTCATATGATCTTAACGTTCATTAAACATTACTATAGTTAGGTAGCTAGCAAATAAATAAATATATGCAGCAAATGAATTCATGTTAGCTGGTGGTGGTGTGTAGGGCTGTATTATAACAGAAGGTTGCACTGTAGGACATTACTTCAAAATTATAGCACAGCACTTCTTTTTTCCTAGACCAAATCAAGTTTTAAGTGGGAATTACTGCACAGCATTTTACAATATTGTCATAGCATAGCAAACTCAAGTTTAGGGAAAAAATGATGATTGCATTGTAATCTTTGGAATTCTTTGTTATCGGATACATTCATGGATTTTTCTCAAACCATTTTATCAAGTTCAAGGTTACAGTAGGCTGGAGTCCATCCTAGTAAGCAGTGAGAAAGTACAAGGAGCCAACCCTGGATGAGGCACTAGTTCTAAACAGGGCAGATATTAACACTCACAAATAGGGCTATAAAACTGACGATCCAGTCAAGTACTCACCAAACAGGGGAGGATGGATCCCTCAAAAAAGTACCTCAGCCAGCAATGTAACAAGAAAACTAAGCACAGTGAGACAACACTGCTGTACTGCCATGATTCCTTAAAATATATAACTGATTATCACCTAGTCTAACTTCAAGATAATATTTATAGGTAGGTAGGTACTAGGCTATCTGCCCGAAGGCATATATTTGACCTCTATGTAAAGCAGCATAGAAACTATTTCTGCATATTCTGCATATCTGTAATGTATAGGGTTTACTACCAGTCACACAGCATCTGTAGAATAAACTCTATGAAACTAACTTTCTACAGTCTCCACAAACTGATAATATATATATATATATATATATATATATAGAGAGAGAGAGAGAGATTTATAAATCATTATCTCTGATTTGACTTGATGTATGTCACTGACTTGTGATAACCTAGATGTTTTTTTTTTCACCTTAATAAAATATGCATATAACCTACAGATGTGAAATTGCATTTGTAGTTAATAAATATGAACATATTTAAACATTTTACACATGTCTGTATTGTACTAGTACAGTGAAGTGTTCCAAAGGCATATGAACTTTGTTATTCTATGGGTAAATCAAACTACAAAAATTGTAGGTATGTAACTTATCCCATGATTTTCTTAATAACCTAAACAGTTCACTACAATTTTTTGACACTAGTGGGAACTGTTGCCTTTGAGTCTACTTTGACTCACCCGCTTTACAGTTCTCCAAATTGTAGCTGCCCGACTCCAGTTCAGTGAAAGAGCATTCACCAAAAGCACAGACAACTGACAGTCTTTCCCTGAGAAATGAACCACTTGGCCAACAGGGAAAAAACTTAAATAGAAAACAAACTAAACCCACCCAAGTGGGGGGCTTCACCCACCATATCCCCCTAACTAAATTTACCAACTACAAGATTACACTACACTGGGGAAAAGGGCAAAATTCACCATGGTGGCCAACTGGTTAATTTCCCAGGGAAAGAATGTTGGTAGTCTGTGTTTTCAGTGGAATGCTCTTTCGCTTAAATAAACTCGGACAACTGCAATTTGGAGAGCAGTAAAGTTAGTGAGTCAAAGTAAA
The DNA here is from genome assembly GCF_019279795.1 of Protopterus annectens. NCBI lineage: Eukaryota > Metazoa > Chordata > Ceratodontiformes > Protopteridae > Protopterus > Protopterus annectens. The sequence continues at coordinate 1,308,131,502 of NC_056743.1, read as the reverse complement.
CCCATTGCCTTTATATTGCTTTAAAACGGAATACAGCAATAACCTATATCTGGGTGTGGGTAATGCTGGATTTACCCACGTTCAGCATGGTTTGTTCAAGTGGGCAAAGCCACCATACTGACTAATGCATAACAATTTCATTATGCTGAAGAGGAGGGGCCTGGCCAATTTATCTGTGTTTTTTTTTTTTTTTCATTTTATTTATTTTTTGACTAAGTTAGTCTCATTAGGCATAGCTTATATTCAGGGGTGACCCAAAGTGGTATTTATAATGACTAGATGAAATATGTCCAGAGCACTGAGGAGATTCCCAGCTCATTTTGATGCTAGATGGCACTTGAGGGATGCTAGTGGTGGAAGAGAATGCAATGCAAGTGCCAAGATGAAGCTTTTATTGTGGATTACAGTAGTATACAAAGTGATGTGGAAATAACTGTATTTCTAGAAGGCAGTATTTTGGATGAGGTTCTAATTAAAATGATTGCAGAAGCAGAACCTAATGATGAGCTGGGAGATACCTAGGCAGAGATGCTGGAGAGATGTGCTCAGCAGTGTAATCATGGAATGAGTATTTCTTCTGACAAGATACTAGGTTCTCATGTGGATTATAATACAAACAGCAAGGTCGATGGTAAGCATGTGGAGGTACAGAGACAGAAAAGGGAAGAGGGGCTGTTTGAAAATGCCTGGGTGCTTGTAAAATTATATGCTGTGGTTGCAGCTAGCAACAAATGGGATATGCAAGCTGTTGTTGTGTGCAGCAAAAGTAGACATGGTTGGCTGTTGACATAGAAAGTTAAGGCTGTGAAATGCAGTCCTTGTGGTACAGGGTTTGATTCCTTCAGTCCTAATTTGTCTGACCTTGAGCAAGTCATGTATCCAGACACTGTTTAGGGGTAACTGGAAATTTGGGCTAGGCTCCTCAATGGACTCCTGGACTGCAAGCCTAGGAACTACTTTTAAACATACCATAGTGATGATAAGGACTAAAACATGCAGTCTGTTAAAGGTACTTCTTTAGGACAGCTTAGTTCTACTTTTGTTTTTTTTTTTTCAATTAAAGATGTAATGATACATTCTGTGAGATAACATATAAAACGGTTCAACAAGCAGAAACATTTTTGCTGGAATGCATTAAGTACCCTTCTCTTTGGCATGGAAGGATTATGTAATAACTGAAATAAAAATATAACAAAGGGAAAAAAAAAGTACAGTTTTGTACCTACCATAAATGTAGATGTTTGAGTGTACACCCTGCTGCAGTCATCACACTTGGGTTATCCTGTCTTCAGGCAGTCCCACAGTCAGCCGGAATTCCAAAGTCTTGGTTCGGTGTCGGTTGCTGTCGCTTCTTCCCTGACGTCAGTGCACCAGGGGTATATATAATGCATCCAATGCCATTTTCTTCAGTTTTTCTTGCCCCAGATGTCAGCTGCCCGCAAAAAGGTGGTCAGTAATTAGTACCAAATTGAGTAAATTTTGCACAAACACAAAATCCCTCCAGCTATAAGCAAATACATCAGGAAGGTATTGTAGAGATTTAGCCAGTTAGATCAGAGGGGATGGAGGGAGGGTAACCTGGACTGCAGCAGCGTGTACACTCGAACATCTACATTCATGGTAGGTACAAAACTGTACTATGTTCATCATGTTACCCTGCTGCAGTCATCACACTTGGGTAGAATCCCAAAGCTAAGGATGGGTGGAGGAGTCATAGAGGGTTAGAGGAGGCTAGAAAGCCCTGCAGAACTGCAGTGATGAAGCCCGCCCTAGTCTTAGAGTAAAGTGGTAAGTGATAGTGTTTGGTAAAGGTGTGTACTGAACTCCAAGTTGCAGCTTCCAACATTTCCTTGGTTGGAACCCCCCTGACGAAGGCTGTAGATGTAGCTGTTGCCCTGGTAGAGTGGGGCCTAATGGTAGCAGGAACTGGTTTTCCATGATGGGTATAGCAAAAATGAATGCAATGTCCTATCCATTTGGAAATGGTTTGTTTTGATATAGCCTTCCCTTGTGAAGCTGTAGCATAGGATACAAAGAGCTGGTCAGATTTTCTGAAAGCCTTAGTTTTATCCAAGTAGTAACAAAGTTGCCTGTGAATGTCCAAGGAATGCAGGAGTCTTTCTCCTTTGTTCTGTGGATTTGGGAAGAAGGTGGGTAAGTGGATGGTTTGATTTAAAGCCACACTGGAAACCACCTTAGGCATGAAGGAAGGATTAGTTCATAGAGAAACTCTGTCTAGATGGAAAATGAGGAAAGGTTCCACTGCCATTAGTGCCTGCAGCTCTGAGACTCTTCTAGCTGAAGTTATTGCTAGCAGCAGGGCAGTCTTCCATGATAGGAACTGTAGATCTGCAGAGAAAGCTGGTTCAAAGGGAGGTAGCGTAAGTTTTTCCAGAACAAAATTGAGGTCCCATGTTGGTGTAGGTGCTCTCCTGGGGGGCCTAATGTTTTTTGCCCCTCTGAGGAACTGCCTTAGAAGTGGATGCGAAAATAAGGGTGGATCCATGTTGTAGTGGGCTGAAATAGCTGATGCATGGATTTTAATGGAAGAAAAAAAGAAAGTCCTTTGTGCAACATCTCAGTTAAATACTGTAGAATGTAAGGCATGTGAGGCTGAATTGTGTTTTGGCCTTTAGCTTGGTTCCAGGCACAAAACCTTTTCCATTTGTTCGAATAAGCCTTCCTGGTGCTTGGCCTCCTGGCTTCCAGAATAACATCCATAACTGCTTGGGAAAGAGGAGCTGGCTGGATGCTTAAGTGATTTGCCATGCAGCCAGATTTAAGGTTTTGAGTTGGCTGTGAAGAATCTGATTGTTTTGCTGTGTGAGCAAATGGGTAATTTGTGGTAAAATCCAAGGTGGACCCTGGGCCATATTCCTCAACAGTGGGTACCAGTGCTGGCGTGGCCAGTCTGGGGTTATGAGTATCAGTCGTGGTCTCTCCTTTCTGACTTTCAGAAGCACCTTTGTGAGGAGAGGCAATGGAGGGAAGGCATATACTGTCAGGTTTTTCCAACTGAATGAGAGTGCGTCCACTTTCCAAGCTTGATGGTGAAGTGTCCTTGTACAAAATTTTGTTAGTTGATAGTTTTGAGGACTGGCAAACAGGTCTATGTCTGGAAGGCCCCATTTTTGAGTTATCATTGCAAATACTTGTGGATCCAGTTTCCACTCGTGGGGATCCATGATGTTTCTGCTGAGGCTGTCTGCCAATGTGTTCTTCTTTCCTGGCAGGAATTGAGCTTGTAACTGAACTTGGTAAGCCAGAGCTGTGTTCCACAAGGTCATTGCTTGCCTGCATAGAAGGAAGGAGTGTGTACCCCCTTGTTTGTTTATGTACCACATTACTGTGGTGTTGTCCGTCCTTATTGTAAGTTGTCCCGGATGTAATAGATTCTTGAAGGCTGTCAGAGCATTCTGTACAGCTAGCATCTCTTTTTGATTGATGTGCAGATTCCTTTGATCTGCAGTCCATACTCCTTGAATGCACTGTCCTGCCATGTGTGCCCCCCAGGTGTAGTCTGATGCATCTGTTGTCATAGTTTGCCTGGCTGGGGGCAAGGTGAAAGGCTGACCCTTGTTGAGGTGACATGCCTGTGACCACCATAGAAACTTTTGTTGTATGCAGGGAATGAGAGATATCATTGTGTCCAAGCTGTGGCTGTGTTGAGACTATACACTTTTTAGGTACCACTGTAATTTCCTCATATGCAGCTTTGCAAATGGTATTAGTAGTATGCAAGATGCCATGAAGCCCAAGGCCTGCAGAATTTTTCTTGCAGGTAGTTGGGTCTTTGTTGCCATTGTTTTGAAATATTGAGTCAGTTGTAGTTGTTTGTCTGGCGTCAGATAAGCCTTCTGGGCCATTGTATTCAAGCTGGCACCCAGGAATGTCATATTTTGTGAGGGTACTAGTTTTGATTTCTTTTCGTTTACTGTGTACCCCAGGCAACTTAGAAGATGTTTTACAAAAGCCAGATGTTGTAAGAGGATGTCCTTGCTTTCTGCTTGGATGAGGCAGTCATCCAGGTATGGGTATATTTGAATTCCTCTTTGTCTGCAGTATGCAATTACTGGTGCCAGGCATTTTGTGAAGACCCTGGGTGCAGTAGATAAGCCAAAGGGCAGTGCAGAGAATTGGTAATGGGTTGAACCTGCAATGAAACAGAGGTATCTTCTGCAACTTTGTCTGATAGGGACATGCAGGTATGCCTCCTTGAGGTCCAACGTTACTAGCCATGCTTCCTTGCCCAACATGGGAAGAAGCTGCTGTAGTGTTAGCATCTTGAATTTGGGTACTTGTAAGAAGGTGTTTAGAATTGAAAGGTCCAGAATTGGTCTCCAGGCATTGTCCTTTCTGGGAACTAGAAAGAGTCTTGAGTAAAATCCTTGGCCTTGCTCTCGAGTAGGTACCAGTTGAATGGCTCTCATGTCCATGAGAGCTGTAATTTGTTTTTGTGCCTCTGCCCATTGATTTTGTGGCAGGTTTGGCATTCCTCTTTTCATTGGCAAGGTGTGAAAATGGAATCTGTATCCTCTTGAAATTATGTCTAGGACCCATTTGTCCTTTGTGACAATGTGCCAGTTGTCTGAAAAAGTGCGAGTTTTCCTCCCAAGGGGCTGCCAAGAGAGTGTTGCTTGGCCAGATGAGGTGCAAGTCATTGAGTTTGCCTTCTGGTAGTTTGGGACCTGTCTTCTCCTCCCTTCTGTGTTGCAGTGCCCCATTGGCGAGGTTTGTACTGGGCTTGTGGTTGTCCACTGCCTCTTGGACATCTGTATTTACCCCTCTGTGGTCTGTCAGTAGCTGGAAAGGACCAATTTTTTGTTGGCCAATTTCTGCTGAAGCAAGGGGGCTGTACCTGTAGGAAATCTTTGACTGTCTGCATAGATTTTGCCTTATCCTCCATTTTCTTTAAGACTTCTTCTGCTTTAACTCCAAAAAGAACATCCTGCTGTAAGGGAGCATCTAAAAGCTTTGCTTTAACATGATCAGGCAGAGTTTGTTCCTTTAACCAAGCATGCCTATGTATAACAGACCCAGTGACAGCTGCTCTGCAGGAAGCCTCCAAAGAATCAAACCCAGATTGTAAAGTATGTTTGCCCACCTGTTCAGTTGCATGCAACAGATCCTGCATTTCTTTCAATTCAGACTGTTGAGGAAGTGTGCTCATTCTTTGTTTCAACTGAGAGATAAGAAATTGCTGATACTTTAGCATGTGAAATTGGCAATTCAGTGCCCTCATAGCTAGAGTGGCTGAGGTGTAAACCTTTTTCCACCACCTGTCTAGTGCTCTGGAGTCCCTTTCAGAGGGTACAGGATTTTTTGCCATAGAAGCCTTAGCCCCTTTGGGACCCTGGGAGATAGTCTCTGGATCAGCAACAGGGCTTTTATAAAGAAATTTGTGGGGATCAGGCACTCTATAGTATCTATCAGGTTTGGCCGGAGCAGGAGGTAGAGAGTCTGGGTTCAAACTGGATTCTAAGTAAACATCATCTACAATGTCTAAAACTGGGGGGATGGCAAGTGGTCTGTGCTGGGGGAGTAAAAGAAACTCTCTGAGCCTTTTCCTTTGAGTCAGAGTAGTCCTGACCTTCCCAGTGAAAATGTTCCCTCATAGTGTGTAAAGTTTCCCAAAGGAGTAGTCTTTAGGAGGAGAAGCTGAGGGAATGGAATCCTCAGCATCAGAATCTTCATAAGGGGAGAAGGAGTAATCTTGGTCCTCTGAGGAGCCTGAGGAAATGGACACTTGTTCAGAGGATGCATAATCTTCCTCTTGTCTAGGCCTTTTGTCAGGAGGGGGTTGGGAACCCCTGATTAAAGAGATCAAATCTTCAGCCATTTTGAGCATCTGTTTCTTAGGCATGGGGCCTTGAACAGGGGACTGAAGTGCAGTCCTTTTAGGTTTAATAGGAGTCTTCGTCTTAGGATACGTTTTAATGGTGAGCATCATCGGTCTGAAGACGCCTTCAGAAACTGAAGGTGTTTCTGCAGCACCATCTTTTTCAGCAGTGTTGTCAGTAGGGGCTGAACAAAATGGCTGCATTGGCCTGGTACTTTCCGCCAAAAGTTCCGCAGCCGTCTCGGGTTCCAGATCTGCGGTAGTCAGCGGCTGCATCGGCGCCTCACTGAAGACCGGTGAACCGGAGATCGGACCAGCCGAGGCCTCGGAGTCTGGCTTGGGTCTAGGCTGCCTGTCCTTATCCTTGCGTTTTTTGTGCACGCCGGTAGTCGGTTGCTCCGACGGCATAGTGTAGTTAAATTTTCTACCGAAGTAGTGTTGTGCGAAATCAAAGCATTTTTTTATAGTACGCTTATTAAACCTAGCACAAAAACAACTAGTGACGTCGTGGTCTGGGCCTAGGCAAGGTATGCAATAAGAATGAAAATCCTTATGAGGTATTTGCTTCCCACAAGAAATACATCAGTTATTTCTGACATCGGTCTGAGGCAAGAAAAGTTTCCCCAATGGGGTACTTATCTTTATTGAAGACTTCGGTCTGAAATTCGAGTTCGAAAATCTCAGGAGTCGGCCGACCGGCACTTGCGAACTGCTTCGGGCACCGCGCGGCAAGAAAGACTGGAGAAAATGGCGTCAGATACATTATATATACCCCTGCCGTACTGACGTCAGGCAAGAAGCAACAGCAACCGACGCCAGACCAAGACTTTGGAATTCCGGCCAACTGCGGGACCGCCTGATGACAGGATAACCCAAGTGTGATGACTGCAGCAGGGTAACACGATGAACATCTGTACCAATCAGGGCTACTGAGATTTCAGATTAGGAATGAAAAGTGTACTTTTATGAACATTGCCAGTCTGTGTTTGAATTAGAAAAAATAAATACTGGTACAAAATATATGGAATGACAAATGGGAGGTATGAGTAAATTTACTCGTTAAAGAAAGAAAAGTAAGTCTTTTACAAGTGTACTTATCATAAATAGAAAAAAAATGGGACTGTGAAATAATGGGGCAGTTTCTTTTGGGGAGAGGATCAATTATGCCTTATACAAGACTTAAAAAGATGTGACTAGTTGAGAAGGCCAAAAACACTCTCTCAGTAAACAAATGTTAAATAAAATAAAATAAATAAATATAGTAAATACAGATTTTTATGGTTTCATAGTCCATGAATAGATTAATAAAATCATTGAAAGGGAAATTGAGGGAAAGGAAGGATTTTTTGGGAATGATTTTACTGAAATGTGTGGTAAAAATAATATATCGTCATCTGTTAAAATGCATGAAAAAGACATAATTCCTGATACAAATACAACAATGTGTATAGCTTATTGTAAACGGCATCACCCCACACTGAACCAGAGGCCACTGCCAACCTTTTGGCTGACAGGTTCTGCTCAAATTTCTCCCCTCACTTCCCTACAGGATAGTCCAAAGGAATTATCACATTCTACAATCCCCCCAATGATTACTAGGGAATGGGTAATCAATGCACTAGGCCAAAAACTGCATCAATGCACCCCAATAACATCCCAGAATGTTTACTAAATAGCTTGAAATATGACCTCTCTGGTCCACTTGAATCATTTTTTAACTTGAGTGTACAGTCAGGCTTTTTACCCAAGGAATGGAAAATGGTTACAGTCATTCCCCTAAACAAAGGAGTCCAACCACTGATCTGGGTAACTACAGGTCCATAAGTCTGAGCAACTTCAGGAATAACTTTATATTTAGGAAACTAAATATGAACACTGTAAATGAAATAGGAAGATCAAGGAAAATGATGCCGATTTAATATCTTTGGAAGATGCAAGATTTCTAAGACACAGAAAGAAAACTTAATGACTTCAAGGGCTAAGCAGATCATTTGGATTAGAAAAGAACATGCTCAAAAATTCCAGTTTTTGTAAACAACAATGTTGGATATGATTGTGGAAATTACAGGGAGAATAGTCATTTGTGATATCAGAATTAAAAAGAGTAATAAAGTTGATAGTAATATATTTGCGTATACAATTATAAGGGAAGGAACAAGAATGTTTTAGTAAATAAATACATTTATTATGGTAAAAGATGGATATTATTGAAGTGTGATATTTTAATTGTAATTTACAAACAAGGATCTGAGAGATAACACAAGATGTGAAATCATGAAGAGAGCTGAAGAAGCATAGGGGACCAATGGTAGGACAAAAAAAGGCAATATACGTATATAAAAGGGAACACAAAAACAAAACAGATTACATATTCTCTAAATGTTTGACAGAATCACAGGGTAGAAAAAAGAGCTTATTTCACAGATGATGGGTGGATGGATATCACAACGCTATCTGCTGTATCACTATGCCACCAAATATGGGTACAAATTGGAGATGATGAAAAAATATTACAGAAGGAAAAGGATGAAAGAGGTCAACAGGATATCTAACGAAGAACAATTCAGAAAGAAAAGAAAAATGCTACGTTATGAATGTGAAATCTGAACATAAATCAATGAGATCATTTTATAATAATCGGTTACAACAGTGTATATGAATAAGGAAAAATACATAAAGATGTATTTAATGATGTAATAACAGATTATGAAACAGCAAAATGAAGAACATAAGAAATTTCTTTAAGAATATAGATCTTTTTTTACTAAGTGATGCTGTGTATTATTTGAAACTGAGTAGTATGGTATTTATAATCTCTATTCTGTTTACATGGGCAAAACACCTTAAACGTGTTTTGAAAAATAATGTGGACATAAGTATGAACAGGTATTAGGCAGGAAGTATGAGATACCAATGATGTTAGGGAATGCAGATTATAAATCATTGACGAAGATCATACAAAAAAAGTTTGGTAAAAAAAAAAGATGAAGGGGTAAGTGCATGACTGTACGTATGAAACAGAAGGATAGCAAGTGAAGAACATTAATCATAATTAAGGAATTAGTGCATAGCATTAAAAAGAGAAAGGATAGAAAGTCTTTTGTTGTGCTCCACTCCTCCACTGATCACTGAGCTTACCCTCCATTGCACTATTGATATATTTGCTCACCCTGATTGAGAACCCTATAGCTTAATTGTTGAGGTGAGGGATGAATGGACTGAGAATGTTGCCATTATCTGCAAGAATGATCACGCTTTTCCTTTTATGGATTTACCTTCCCACTGCATGCTTACTTGCATCCAAAGTTTGGCATACAGTGGACGTTGGTCATGTACACAGTCATACCTGCACATTATGTAAACAACTGGCCCTGCCTGCTTGTAGCTAAACATCCACATGTCATCCCCAGTCTCCAGCAGGGAGTTTACAACAAACAGCATGTCTCAAGCACATGTTCCTCTCCTCATCCTGAAGTAAGGCTAGGTAGCTCAAACCTTTTAATTCCTCTCTTTTACCATACCAGCTTCAATAGGTGACCAAGACACTACTCAAACTTGGACCACCTAGGTCACAGTCAGGAGTTATATCTCTACACCATTGGAGCCAGTTAGTTCTTTACATCTTTCACTGAAATTAGACTCTAGTTGCTTAAAACTTATTTAGCTTCTATCATTTGCAGGACACTACAACTAAAATGCTACCTTTTCTTTTTTAGGTTAAGCCACAATGTTTGAGGTTTTAGGGTAATAAATAAGAGCAGTGACCCTGAATTTTAAGGGAGTCTACCTAGTTTGAAACATGTTCCTGCAACTCCCAGCCAGAGGGAGATATAGAACTGATAAGCTGTAACCCAGATTATTGATACCTGGGGGGTAAGTGAATGGCTCCTATGCTTGTTCTCTTATTTGTCAAGTTATTTATTTATTCAGTTATTGACATTTGTTTACTGGGAAAGTCCATCTCTGCACAGTTGCCCATTTTCAGGGGAGAAAAGCTCCAAGATATCATATTTAATGCAATCAATACTTACAATACACATTTTATAATGTAGTTTCAATTATTGCATAGCATAATAGCCGGTATAATAAAATTTGTATTAAAATTCACAAACATTATTATACATGCATCATACTGAGAATTTACAGATAAAAGAGTGGTGTATAAGATGAGCAAGAGTAATTTAAGTGATAAATTAGAGTGAGGTATTAGACAGGATAAGAAAGTTTAAGTTAATAGAGAAGTAATGATGGAATAGTAATTTGGTTGTGTAATTAGTGGTAAGCATATAGTTTAAGAAGTACAATAAAGTGAGGTATTAAAAGGGAATAAGCAGGTTAAGTGATTTAGTGTTTTAAACAGAGGTTTAAGAAATGTAAAAAAAAAACACAAACCAGCAGTATCCAAAGGCCTTTGCACAAAATTGATACAAGTCCAAAACCATAAAATAAGCACAGGCCAGGCTCCAGGTTCTTCCAAAAAACATCTGACACTTTTATTCGATCAAAGACAAACACAAGCGCTTTCACATAGATGCTTCCTCAGGTGTATATCATATTCAATCTAAACACCCTTCTTATACTCCAGAATCATAGTCACCTGATCTCTTAATAAATACTTAAAGGTACACATTCCTCTTACCCAATACTTCATTTAAAATGCAAGAAAATTTTAAAATGTATTTAAAAAATACACGTATAAATGCATATATGCACATATAAATACATCCATAAAATTCAAAAGTATATTAAGAAATTTTTTTATCTATGCAGTGGTCTGTTTTTCAAAATGGGTCTCATAGGAATGTAATCATTAAGGCCATGTCCTACATTCACCCTTAACCTAACTATCCATCCCACCTCTAAGCTCTTTGTTCTTCCTTTTATGTCACCTCCTCTAAAGGTTTCAGCGCATTTTCCTATAACTATAAACTTAAAAGAATGTTTCTCATCAGTCTCATAAACATGCTTTGCCAATGCATTAAACATATTCTTCTTCTTAATATGGTAGGTATGTTCCCTAATCCTGTCTTTCAATTGTCTGTCTGTCTTCCCAACATAAAACTTATGACAGAGTTGACAGACAGCTAAATACACCACATGGGTGCTGTTACATGTTGCAGTAATCTCAAATTTAAACACCTCCTCAGTATCAGGGTGCTTGAAATCCATACCATCCATCAAATGTACGCACATTTTACATTTCCCACAAGGTTTGGTTCCCTCACTGCCTGCTACTGGAATAACATCCCTTGTATGGCAGAGTCATCTCTTCAATGATTTTTTATTCTTAAATGTAAACTAGGGTGTCTTTTCTAGGTACTTATTCACCTCTCTATCATTAATCAAAATAGTCCAATGCCTACTAATGATACTAGTATATTCTCTTATATTTCTTGAGTAACTAAGGCACATCCTCACCTTTTTTGCACCTTCATAATTCCAAACTTTTTGTGTTTCACCCCTCTCATCCCTTTTAGAGAGGTATGGCTTTGCTTTAGTACCTCTAAGCCTTTTCACTTCTTCAATATTTTTATTCCCCATACTCTCATCATACCCTTTCTCTGTAAGGTCACTGCTTACTACCATAATCTGCTCTCCAAAATCTTCTTCTTTTACATTTAATCTAGACACTCTCACATTGATTATGTGCAACATTTCTAAAAACATACCTTGGATGCATGCTTGTTTGATTTAATAAATTATTTGTATGGCATTCTTTCCTAAAGAGTCTTATACTCAATTTATTATCATCATCTTTAAATACAGTAACATCTAAAAAATTAACTTCTACATTAGACCAAATTAGGGTGAATTTTAAAAAGTCAGTTGAATTATTAATAAATTGCACAGATTCCATTAGCTGTTCCGATGTTCCGTTCCATAAAAGGAACAAATCATCCACAAACCTTCGATAAAACAAAATGTTTCGTACAAAACTACTCTGTATTAAATTTTCCATTTCCCAATGATGCATAACTGCATTGCATAACTATTGGCACATGATGTACCCATCGCAACGCCACTACATTGCCAATAAATTTCATCCCTAAATATAAAAATATTATTTTCTAAGACTAACCGCAATAAACTTTCAGCCAGACTAATCTTATTTCTGGTAAAACCCATATGTTCAATCATTAGCCTACTTACCCTCCTTATACCTTCTTCATTTGGTATAACAGTAAAAAGTGACACCACATCTAGTGTCACTAAAATGAGGCTATCTGGTACACAAGTTTCATTACTGCATTCAAAAAGATTTAATGAACAAATGCTAAAGTTGTTTTTCTTAAGGAAATGGGATTTTGGAAAAAAAAAAAGAAATTAATTTTGGGTAAATTTAGTAGCAGGTGACTTTCCTGTAACCAACTTTCAGCAGAGTTAAGGCAGATTCCTGAGTAATCCTCTGAAGATGTATGAGGTTATCTGAAATGTATATTAGGACAGAATTGTCAGTGTACTGCATGAGAGAAGGTTGCTGAGAATAAATTTAGGTAGATTGTTAGGGAATATATTGAAGAATAGAGGGCCAAGAACAGAGGTTTTAGACACACTAGTATTGACAGGAAGGACAGAAGGGAGAAAAAGGTAGAGAGCCATTTAACAGACTGGTATCTATTAGTTAAGTAGTTGTTAAAGCATAGTACTGTGGACTGTGATAGCCCTAGGGAAGACAGTTGACAAGAGGAGTTTTTGGTGAGAGACTAGATCAAAAGCTTTAGAGATGAAGATATGAAACATAGGCTTCACCATGAAGGAGTAGAAGTCATACCCTAATTCTAATCATTTGAAATAGAAAGCCTTTCATTGATCCAAAGCTCTTAGTATAAGTGTCAGTTCCCCATGCAGTGGCTAAATCCATTTAGAATAGTGTGCTGCAACAAACGTCTTGTACAGACTGTCCAGTATGGAATCCTTTCAACAACAGAACCTGGTTTCAGATTTGGCTGTGAAATAAGTGCCATCTACTGCATCACTAACACAATATGTGGAAATGTGAACCACTTATGGCAACTATATCTAAGGAAGTGGCCAAGGCTTTCTGAAAGTCAACTGTGGTTTAAATGTTGACAAATATCAAGGCTTCTCTGCTGGTTCCACAATCAATCTGGTTCCATAATTTAAAGATCTCTATAGGCTTAAAATGATACACATCTCTATGGACAGCAAGCCAAACACTTCGGCGTACTATGTAGGCCAACTCAGCCTTGGCCCTTTATTCATTAGTAATCTTACTTGGAACATATTCAATGTAAAAGCACTATTATATGCTGCCAAATTAGTCATTCTTTGCTCAGTCTCTCTATACCCAACACCGATGAACTGAAAAAATATTAATAAAAGGACTATGCAAAATAGTGTTTTCCTTCTCACAAATTGCCAGTGAACATCACTATATTCAAAGTCATGATTCTTGGCCCCAAAAGCAGCACCACTCAGCTGCTTTAATAAAGTGGGTCTCAAACACTTCCATTGAAGATATATTTATCGTTAATTGTTGAGGAAATCATATATCTAGGCCTGCCTCCAGCTTTAGCAAGAACAACCACTAAAGAAATACATTGGATACATCAACATCAGATTATTTCAGCAACTTACAATATGGGTACCTTAGCAACTCAAACCATAAAGAAGTATAAGCATTTTTTTGGTCCTGAAGCAGAGAAAGCTATAGGGATCAAAGTTTTTCATGCTCATCTAGTATGCAGACTGCTTTCATTCATGTTTAATACCTCTGTGGGTAACTAGGAAGCTATCATAGCTGCAAGATTCTTTCCCAAGATTCATTCTGCTGGGATCTGTAGAGATACATAGTTCTGACATTACCAGCATATGAAAGTCTCAACACATTTTGGAAATAATTCTGGTCTTGCTGCCATTTTGGTTTACAGTTTGCTATTTATTTCACTAAATTTGTAGAGGTACTGTTAGTGTTCATTTAGTTCTTTGTTCCTGGTGCTTCCATGATTGTGAGTTTTAATACTAGCCAGACTAGTTTACTGCTCCTGAGGCACAGACTAATTGAACAGATAAAGAAGGAAATGTAAACAAGGATTCATTGGAAAGTCTTCCATGTATTTTGTCTCAACAACAATCCACTTTATGAATATTTCACAACTTACTCCAGCAAATGAGAAGAGAAATGTACTTGTTGGATGGCATACCTTTGAGTCATTCCTGACTCTTTTGTTCTGCATCTTCCTTGCAAAGATGTTAAATCAAGGTGAGTTTCATCAACCAGTATTATATTGTTTGAGCTGGTGGTGCACGTTTTGGGTTATGTTCCCCTTTTTAGCACTATGGTATGGCCATGGATTTGGTATATATAAGTTTGAGGAGTGTGTGGTGCTTATCTCCCACATCAAGTGGTGTAGGGGGTTGCCAACTTGCAAAAAAAAAATTTTTTTTGTTTTTATGGGTTTTCCACTCACCATTTTGAAAATTATATTTTCAATAAATGGTGAGTCAAAAAAGATATCATCGATCACTAGTAGGTAAACCCTTGTAGGTTGCTCTACAAACAACTGGTTAAAGATCATTTTGCCCTTAATGTAGAGAAGGATATAACTGATCCAGGTGAAGTAAGACCTAAAATTGATGCATGGTTTAACCTTTCCCTTTCTTTTTCAACTGACGACCGTATAAATAATGATTTAACCAGTGACACTTTGGATAAGTAGTTTTTGGACCTCTGAGAAAAAATTGTCTAGGTATAGATTTCATTAAGTGGACAATGCAAATTTTTAAGAGAACATCATTAAAAAATAGAGTGCCTAATGGTTTGAGACTGAATGTTCCCAAACAGCATACAGGCAGGTTCAATCTTGTACTGGAAACAGATTTGTTCGGTCAGACCGGGGTCTAATGAGTATTTTAATGAAGTATAATATGGAAATGTATCTATTAATTCTGATTTCTTATTTTTCTGCTCAAACACTTTAACTCCATTTTTCATTCTGAGGAGAATCTTTGCAAAAATATCACTCAACATATGAAGACAACAAAGTATATTCAGTACTCAAAAATTAAAAAAGTTGGTTCAGCTAATCACCATAACTGTGGTACTTTTCCAAATACTTCTACCTATTACAGTTGAGATGACTCCACCCACCCTCATGAAGACTTTATTGAAATATAAATCCCTCTGATGATCAGGATGCCTAGCAGGATAGAATACAATTAAGGGATACAAACTTTGTACAGACAACAGGAGCAGAGTGTCAGGTAACAAGCAATGTGGGGAAGAGAAGAAATTAGAGATGATCATCTCTACAGGTACAGTTATTAAGTAAGATAGCTTCAAAATATTTAATTATAGCCATCAGACTGAAACTGACCCATCAGTCTATTTCATAAAGGATTCACTTTTGTAACCTCCATGAAGACAGACTTAGTGAGGTTACTGACTGAGCTTAAATTATTTGTTAGACAGTTCAACTTACATTTATTATATGGAGATAAGACTCTTGGAATTTTGATGCTTAGTAAAGTTATATGTAAAAGTTTTTATAATTCCCTTCTTCACCTTGCTTATTTCTGAAAAACTTTGTGAGGTGGACTTTAGGACATTATTAGAGACTTAAAATAGAATTTTTTAAAAACTTTACAAATGAAGAGGGAGAACTTGTATACATACAACCACACAAACAGGGTTATGAAACTTAAAGGTAAGGAGGAATGATTATATTGATTATAGAGGATTATAACTATATATTTCAGATGACGATTCTTAATGTAATTCTTTCTAAAATGAGATTAATATTGTTTTTAGTAATATTGACACATTTTAAATTATTTATTAAAGGATGAAATAAACAAGAAAGTGTTTGACTTTTTGTGTGTTGTCTGTTCCATTATATCAGCATTTTTGTTATTCCAAGGAACATAAGGATCATATAGATCAGCTGTTATGATCATTCATATAGTTAAACTGACATCTCACCTTCTTGAGCTGTGGCAGCTCGGTTGGATATAAAACATCCATCCCATGGCACCTATTAAAGAGAGTAGAGGAAGTCCCTGATGGCCTTACAGTTTTCCCCTGCTAGTAAAAGTACCATCTCAGCTGTCTCCTGAAAAGAGACCACTAGTCTTGTGAAACTAATCTGGGCAACAAAGAATACAAAAAAGAATTCTCACCTCTGCAGGAGACTGGCTAGGCTTAAAATGGCGACAAAAAGCAGCTAGCCTAGTACTTACAAACATCTGAAAAATGAAATGGACCTGTTAAAGGAAATGTTATATGAGAGAGAATATTCAAGGGACATGGCTGAGGAAAATAAAGAGATATTTGTACAAAAAGAATTGTTTGTTGCCCTATTATTAATGGTGAGTTTTACATAACAACAGTGTTAATAGTAATAATCATATAGAGAACAGCAGCGTTTTCAAATATACTACAACAATGGCTTTGACATTGTGTCCAAAAAATAGAAACCTAAAGGAAATAATAATTTTAAAGGCACTATCCATTCTAATTTCCTACTGAAAAAGTAGAGTGGGAGACAATTTGAACTTTGTTTTAAAAAAGAGGTAGAAATTTAAAGAATTGTTTGGAAAAGGAAGTTTATATAAACAGTGAGAGTGATAATATGATGAAGAGATGTGCTACATGCGCATAATGTACTTATATTAATGTTACAGATAAGGTGGGAATGCAGAACTATCCCAGAAACCTTTACTGTAAAGGTAAATATAACACATGGGGTGAGTTACCTGGCAGTGTCAATCATGTCTTGTATTTTATGTGGGTAAAACTGAACAACTTAGATGTAGGGTTTATGAACATCTGTATAGTATATGGACATCTGTCCTTTCTAGCACACTCTATAAATGTAGTTTGACTTGTACTAGTTTTTAAAATAATATATTTTTCATTTTAGAAAAGATACCTTTATCAGCTTGTGGCAGTGACTGGGAAAATAAGTTAGATTATAGAGACGTCTATTGAATACATCACACCCACAGACTTGAATTTATTGTCATCAACAGTATGCTAAGATTGCAAGCAGCTAAGTTATGTTGGATTAGATACATTATAATACTGTTAATATACTTTTTATAGAGTTGAATATTTACTTACAAGCACAGTATGTAATTTTACATGGTTAACTTGTTACACGATTTTTAATTATTTAAAGCAGTGAACATTTGGGGACATTACTGCAATGAAGACTGATGTTATTAGTAGATAAAAGCACTCAGTGAAGTTTGGAATTCATTCTGGTGCATGTTGGTCTTATGGACTGATGGTGTTTTGGTTTACTGTTTGCTCTTCTTTGCTCATCATTTCCCTGACTTTTGTGGTGATATTATTTGTGTTCATTCACCCTTCCTAGTCCTGTATGCCAGTATGTCAAGGTCTATATTACAAACACGAAAGCTGTAAACTGAATGCATGTACATCAACACATAAAGGCTGATGTACAAAAAGAGCGAAATACATAATCGGCGAAAATGAAAACGCCTAATGTATTTCGTCAACCAACAGCGCCATGCAGGTAAGCTCAAACTAACTAAATAAAATTAAATTAACACCCCCATGTGGGGTGCTGAGCCTCCCACACCCCCCTACTTAAATATACCAGCTCTGAGACCACACTACAGTGGGGAAAAAGGATATATTTCCTCATCCCCACGATCGCCCTGCTGGCCAAGCAAATACGTTTGGTGTTTTCATTTTCGCTCTTTTTGTACATTGACCTTTATGTGTCGATGTAAATGTAGTCGCTAGTTTGAACTTCCGTGTTTATAATATACACCCATATGTCATTGTTCCACTGTACTCGGTCTTCATTAGACCAGTCATTAAGTACAATGTGCTCTTTAGTACATGACTAGGTATATGCAACTGTAACAGTCACAGAGGTTGAAATAATTCATGACATAGACAACATGTGCTATGCAGACCAATCTGCAACATAAAATAAGACATGTTGGAGGGACAGGTATGTCTCTCAGAGACTATATTTTTTCTGCAACTGTCTTCCATTCCATGTCAAGTGGAGTTTCTCCCTACACTTACTGAAGTGCAACTTGGATCAGTGGAAGGGGAATCATAAATTTACCCCTGGTCTGCCATCTATGTCCCTATTGAGATGAGGAAGCTTGTAAATGCTTAACCCCTCATACTCAGACAAATCCCCCCCATAAAATGAGTAATATCAAACCTATCAAATATATCTGGGAAGCATGCTTAGACTTAAAAAAGGACTTTGTGGGTCAAAAACCTAAAAATCACATATGAATTTAATATCATATCCCCTCTGGAATAAAGCACAGGTATTAATAGGCCTTTATGGAGCAGTATTCCCTCAGCTACAGAATATATCTAATCGTTTGCATTTCAACTTCATTTTTTTTTTCTTTCTATTTTGTTTTTTTTTCCATTCCATATACTCAGTAACTTTATTCTAATAATGGTCCTTCCCTTCCCTTATTATGTTTTTTTTCTAACCCCTTTTCTTTGTTCTTATTAAAATATAAACAATACCCACGTATGTGACAACCCATGGTATTGTATTCATAGTTGCCTGTCTAGCTTTTGGCTAAAACACCCATAGTCCATACATGCATAATCCAACTAATGACATACATGCATAATCCATTTACTGATATCAAATTAGCACTCCCTTAAAAACCTGCTTCACTGCTTATTTACCTCCTCACCCATACCTCTCAACTGTCCAGATTTTCACAGTCCAGAAAGAGGTTGAGAGCTATGTTCTCACCTTATCCCATTTATATAGTTCCACCCACCCATCAACCTACCCGCACAGTTCATGCTATTGTTTTAGAACCAGCAGCCAATTCTGTACTACTAGTACAGTCATCAACTACATGAATGTAGAACTCAGCAGCACATCATAACCATTACTGGCAGTAGAGAGCATGTTATCAGCAACAGATTTCATGTTGCTGTGTGGTTCAAGAAGCCAGAAAGATAAATCCATTTTATAGATATAACAACTCATCTGGCATTTACAATAGAAAACATACTGGAGGTTGAAGCATATATTATGTGGCTTATTGTCTTAGTTAGTAAATAAGTTAAGAACTAGGGTAAGAATGTTTAAAGTAAAGAAAAGTAACCAGCAGTAGTAAAAGTTCATATCTAAAGTACAGTAGAGTTAGCATTTGTACCTAAAGCATGCACATTTGTTAACTTGGCCAAGTGTGCCTTAGGGTTTTAATTGAAAAGTATCACATTATTGTATGTCGCTCCATTTTGTCATGTGTTCTGTTAGTGGTTTTTGATCTGAAGGGAAATCTGAGAAGTTGAAGTTGATTGTTATTCCTGAGGGAGTATGTCAGATGCCTCTGGAACAGGTCACCGTTTAGGGATGGGCAGTTGCTGTCACTGAGCAGTCAATAGGTTGTGAACTGAAAGAATTGTGCCTCAGTATGCACTGGGAACCACTTGCACAATGCAATGGTAGTGCAATGAGGCTTTCTATAATTGTCTACAAGAATAAATCTGAGAATTTCATTCCCAGTTGTTTGAAGAAGTGGCCTACAGCAATCCTTTTTGCTCAGCCAGCTGCTTAATCCACAGTACATGCATTGAAACCTAGGAAAATGTCCTTCCACAGCATATAGATTCACATGATCAGCCAACCATGGCTACTGGGCCAACAGATGCAGGGTGTGTCCATGGTTTCAGCCATTTATGGTTCTCCACTGACCTGGTCAGACAGGCCCTCTGTACCCTGCCTTATCTCACATTATGGTGCTCCTCTAGATTGTGTCTCAGTCCTTCCACCACCAACTGTCTACCCTCTAACTATACACTCCATCTACTTGCACCCATCAACTGCTGTCCCTTATTTTGTGTCCATACCACCCTATCGCTCTATGCCTGTGTCGTACATACATCTGCCTGTTCCTGTTACCTTCCATATTCCCCCATTCCTTCCTACACATCCTTCTTGTTACCCTGCCTAGCTGCCATTCTTCTTTAAAAAAAGGAAAGCAGGCACCTGCCTCACAGAAAAAATACTCATGTTGCCTCAAATATATCTTGCCTTTATGTTACCCTTGTGTGTATTTCTTTGCTTACTTTTGCCTCATTTCTGGTTTCCCTGTCTGCCCATTTAGTGCCACTTTCCATGATGAAATGGCTTGGTACTTTACTGTGCTTTCCCATGGTGGCCTGCTCGCAGTGCCTGTGTTGGAGGTATAAGGCACTTCGTTGCGTGTATGAATATAGTGTCAGGCATACTAAATCACAGTTCCTGCCAAGATGGTCATCTGACAGCTAGGAATGCGGCCACTTCACTGGTGTTAAGTAGAATGACTGTTACCACTAATCCAGCTACAGTAATTTACACAGCAGCCCTTTACCTAGAATACTGGCTCTATGCCCAAGCTGGTGCCTTTTTTCTATACTTCCAGTTACTACCCATAGTGCCTTATGGTGTCCAGATCTTTTTGACTCTGGCTTCTTTAACTGACTCACCAGCTAATAATATGCAGTACTAGAAAAGATAGGGATTTATTAACAAAATGACACCAAGACTGTTAATCTAGGCTGTTCTACAGTGGAGAAATGAATCAGTGTTTGCCACTTAATATTCATATTTATATTCATATTGCCATAAGTGAGTACCACTTATACTGCGGTGGTGGTGCTGCAGTAGCATTGTTGCCTCACAGTAAGACATTGTCCTGTTCGATTCTCAGCTAGAGCGTCTTCTGTGTGGAGACATGCGTGAATGGGTGTATCATCATTGAAGGTTGTGCATCAGGGCCGGCAATTCGGCACATAAAAACCTACTGCCAATCATTAGCGGACCGGAGTTCCACTGTGGCAACCCCTAACCGGGAAAAGCCAAAAGACACAACAACAACAACACTGACAAAAGTGAATACCAACATGCTACTGAAGGGTGTGGTGTGAAATACCATGCAGGGAAACAAGAAAATTGTCAATGTCCGTTTATACCACACCACACCAGAGATATTGCTAGTTGTTTGCTAGTTAATTCTGAGAATAAGCAATATTTGAATTTGCGCTTAATACTTCAAAAGCCATAAGACTTACAAATTATTGCATGGCACCAAATGAAACTTTAGATGCTGTTGAAAAAAAGTATATTTGACATGTGCCTCAGCTTTGGCTGGCTAAGAACTTGTTGTATTCAACTGGACGTATAAGAGAATTTAAGTACCTTTATCTGCACTTTTTTTTCAAAAAATACAGTATTTAAATTGATTTTAACTGTGTTGCAGGAATATTAACTGAACTGGAAGTTAGTCAGTGTTTGCTGAATTTTGTTATTTGCTAGTAATTACAGGTGTGGGGGTAGCCACATTCTTTGATTTCCTGTCCTTGCCTATTTAAGTGGTACAGTGTGAAATATTTTCTGCTTAAAAACCTCAGCTTTGGCCGGCTAAGAACTTGCTGTATTCAACTGGACGAGAATTTAAGTACCTTTATCTGCACTTTTTTTCAAACAATACAGTATTTAAATTGATTTTAACTGTGTTGCAGGAATATTAACTGAACTGGAAGTTAGTCAGTGTTTGCTGAATTTTGTTATTTGCTAGTAATTACAGGTGTGGGGGTAGCCACATTCTTTGATTTCCTGTCCTTGCCTATTTAAGTGGTACAGTGTGAAATATTTTCTGCTTAATAACCTCAGCTTTGGCCGGCTAAGAACTTGCTGTATTCAACTGGACGTATAAGAGAATTTAAGTACCTTTATCTGCACTTTTTTTTCAAAAAATACAGTATTTAAATTGATTTTAACTGTGTTGCAGGAATATTAACTGAACTGGAAGTTAGTCAGTGTTTGCTGAATTTTGTTATTTGCTAGTAGTTACAGGTGTGGGTGTAGCCACATTCTTTGATTTCCTGTCCTTGCCTATTTAAGTGGTACAGTGTGAAATATTTTCTGCTTAAAAACCTCAGCTTTGGCCGGCTAAGAACTTGCTGTATTCAACTGGACGTATAAGAGAATTTAAGTACCTTTATCTGCACTTTTTTTCAAAAAATACAGTATTTAAATTGATTTTAACTGTGTTGCAGGAATATTAACTGAACTGGAAGTTAGTCAGTGTTTGCTGAATTTTGTTATTTGCTAGTAATTACAGGTGTGGGGTAGCCACATTCTTTGATTTCCTGTCCTTGCCTATTTAAGTGGTACAGTGTGAAATATTTTCTGCTTAAAAACCTCAGCTTTGGCCGGCTAAGAACTTGCTGTATTCAACTGGATGTATAAGAGAATTTAAGTACCTTTATCTGCACTTTTTTTTCAAAAAATACAGTATTTAAATTGATTTTAACTGTGTTGCAGGAATATTAACTGAACTGGAAGTTAGTCAGTCTTTGCTGAATTTTGTTATTTGCTAGTAATTACAGGTGTGGGGGTAGCCACATTCTTTGATTTCCTGTCCTTGCCTATTTAAGTGGTACAGTGTGAAATATTTTCTGCTTAAAAACCTCAGCTTTGGCCGGCTAAGAACTTGCTGTATTCAACTGGACGTATAAGAGAATTTAAGTACCTTTATCTGCACTTTTTTTCAAAAAATACAGTATTTAAATTGATTTTAACTGTGTTGCAGGAATATTAACTGAACTGGAAGTTTTGACTCTGCTCTTCAGTTAGTCCCACCCACCCTCCCTGTTTTTGTTTTAGTGTTAATCTTAGTGGCCTTGAAACTGCCCGCCCCTCTTGTAAATTTGTGTTTGGATACTCCTTCTGGGCCCATCTCATTTGCTCACTCAACTGAATGCAGTGAGATCATATTCTGATTTCAGGCACTCCTACTGTGTACAAGGAGAGCATCTGGGAAACAGAAAAAAAAATTTAAGCTTGTTTCCTGCCTTTCCTGTTAAGTGGTATAGACTATTTGTAGGCTTCTAAGCCCCCAAGCCCTTCTGTGTTGGAGGGAAGCCTTCTAGCTTAGTTTTTTTTCTTATAACTAGCCAGTTTTCTAGTTTCAGCACTCAAATCTGTTTCTTTGATCTCAGCACTTGTTCAGAAAAAAAAAAAAATTTCATCTGCTTTTACTGTACATGTGTTTCTACCTACTTTATTTTACTTTTGCATCATCTTAAAAGTACTCAATTGTATTTATTACTGCTTGGTGTAACTCATTCTAAGCCTTTTGGTTTAAACACTTGGGCTTCGGACCAGTTGTTTTGCACTGAGAGGGTTTGTGGTCTGCACTGTAGTGGCAGAACAGGTAGCTTACATCCTTCTAGGTTGGGAACTGCTGATTGAGGGCTCAGTGTCTGTTATTCTAAAAGTGTATTAATTCTGGTTTAAGCACTTGGGCTTTCAGGCCAGTTATTTTACATTAAGAGGGTTCATGGTCTGCACTCTTGTGGGAGGAGAGGCTGGACTCTGCCCTTCTGAGCTGGGAATTTCTGGTTAAAGGCTTATAGTGCATGCATATCTGAATTGCTTCTTACTGAAGTTGGTGTGCCTTGTTT